>NC_026148.1:9291429-9487852 GCF_000512975.1 Sesamum indicum | reverse complement strand
CTCAAGTCTTTTTCATCTCAAATTCCTCCTTGTTTATTTACCTGAAATAGTACAAATTCAATCTGCATAAATGTTAAGTATAGCTTAAAAATCAAATTATGGTTAAAGAAATAAGGGTAAATGTACAACAGGCTCTTATAGAGTTTGTCATAGCTACAAATACACCTCATTGTTTGAAAAATTATAAATATCGATCGTATAACAAAATACCCCTGCAATGGGCTATTCGAGGGTATTTATTTAGATGATCGTTAATTTTTCAAATAATGAGGAGGGAACCTGTTGTAATTAACCCAAAAAAAAACAAAAAAAACTTACCCTGAGTTCTCTTGCAGTGGAGCACAGCTTCATAGATTGAGCTCTCAGAATCACAAGACCTGCGCCAGTTATCATCAGCAGAATAAGCTAAACTAGTTCTAGGAGATGTTGCAGCAGAGAATTCCCAGTTCCTGTTTGTGCTCATTCTCATATTGCCACTCTCAAACTGATGTCCTCGGTGCCGTCTGTAGAAGAGAGGCCTTAACAGAAACTTCAAGTACTTCTCAAAGAACCGTTTCGACAATCTTTGGCACCTCCTCAACGATGCACAACGAACACGTCCCGTTTTCTGAGTTGATGAAGAGGTGGAAGCTGTGGACGTGTGATAGTCGTCTTCAACCTCAAACCGATCCATTTTCATGTCCTTGACAAAGAGAGGCACGAGGAAGCCATTGGAAATGAGCTCATCAGCATGAACAAGGCCTAATGGGGAGTCGGAGACGGGGAAGTCGAAACCAAAATCAGAAGAAACTCTGATGAATCTCTTGGAGGGTGGCAATCTTGGATCCATTTCTATGAAAGAAGCTTCATCATGATCAGATGGGTCAATGGAGGCTATTAACGAGTCCTCGAACGATGAGGGCTTTAAGTTAGCCAGCCAACTATATGAGAAACTCTCTATGGAGGGAGACTGCAGAGTAGTTTCCATGGGAGCTGTTTGATAGGTCACGTAAAAGAATGGGAGAAAAAACCGAGTCTCTTTCTGGAGTTTTAAGGTATATATATACAAGGTTGGTTGTAAAGGATGCTTTTCTAGCTCTACCGTAATGCATATGTACACATACATTATCAAGTACTGAAAATTTTGCTTTTCTCTTACTATGCTGACAATTATATTTGTGGTGCTCTGACTTCAGACAAGTGTAATTAATAATTGACAAGGAAAGAAATGGGAGAAAGGGAATAGAATATTAGCCCCACAAGTACTCATTCTGGCATTAAAATAGCTTAATCCTAGATATCTTTATTATACATATAAGAGAGATGGTGTCTGCAAAGACATACTTGATAAAAGGTATTGGAGAAGTATATAGTTTATCAAGAAACAATAAAAGGTATTGGAGAAGCATATAGTTTATCAAGAAACAAGATCATGCACAATCCATAGTCATCATGATGTATCAAACATGACATAAAATCAAGAATGATCAGAGCCAGCCATATGCATACATGATAGGAATGCTAGCATGAAATATTCTACTTGATCAACAAAACTCCTGATTTACTTTACTTGTTTTTCTTTGTCATTTTATGTTAGTTGCTTACTCTATATTCCTCACCTTTTTTCATTTCCTTTTTCAGGTGATGAGTAAAAAAAAGTGGGAGGAGGATGACTGACATACCTCCTGAACATGGCAACAACAAGAGTCCCCAGTCGTTGCAGAATATCTGGATTGAGCTATTGCCATTCCCATTAGGATAGTTGCCTAGTCTAGAACATATGCTAAATGGATTGTTACCGACATTGCGATGATGCAAAGAGCCAAGTAGTGCTGCTCACAACTAATCCATTATCTTTTGAGCATTTTCTAAGGCATAACAAGAGATATTATATATTACATGTCATGCACATCATATGGCTAGTTTAGCATGGAAATTAAAGTGAGTTAACGGGTTGGTAGAACCACAAAACAGACTCAAATTGCTCAAGATCGACCACCAAAAGCTTGTATTAGATCAACTTAGTGAATAGAGATATGAAACAACCAGGCTAGAAAAGCAATTGTAAGTTTCCAAATCAATCCAGCTTGCCTTATATTCAGAAACTAGTATGTTAATTTCCCGAGTTACTAAAATAAAAGCCTGAATTTGCTCAACAAGAGCTCCTCCAAGGCACATTTCTGGTTCATAGATATTGTCATGGCAAGCTGATCCATTATGCAAGCAACTTGAGAAGGCAAAGGCTCTTTTAGTTTGATAAAGTAGATTCTATGAAATAATTAATGGTTATATATATATATATATAAGAGCAAGGGAACAAGAAACCGGATAAGATTCTCAGCAAGTGAAGCCAAATAACCAATCAATTATACTAGCTACAACCCACGTTCACCTAGAGAACAAGGGGCAGAAAAGGCTACATTAGACCTCCTCCTAGTTTGCTCACAACACAGAGAAATAAGATAACATTAATAACCAAAACTGGAACTTCTATTCTTGTAGAAAACTGAGGAATAACTTTGTCCTCAATATTTAACTCCTCCACACGTCTCTGAGATCCATTTGACTAACAGAAACATGCAATATCTAGATATTCTTGCATTTTCCCAAACATTGCTCTTTATCAAGTGTTAACCTTATCAGTGACTATTGATCGTGCAAAGCTGCTGGATACGATGGAAATTAATGTAGAGAAGGAAATATCACCAAAGTTCTCTTGGTAGGGAAATTTCAGGCCTTAACATCCACCAACAACCTGAGTGGTGGTGATTTCCACACTTTATTATTATTAATGCGAAAGAGTTGTCTTTATCACCCCAAAATCCAGCTATTATTATAACGCTCGCAGACAACATAGAGAAACAAAAATACCAGACAGAGGTCCCCCTGCTTGTCCCAAAAAAAGGTAGACATCAAGGTAGCTATTAGGAAGCAAAAACCAGATGGAAGTGACTTCAAACCCATTGGTCCCCTCCCTGATTGTTTCCCTTCAAAATAAAAGCTACTTGGGATGAAAATTGATTCCTAGAGAGACTTAAAAGTCTTCAACTCCAACTATCAGCAGGCCGAGTATGACTGCATAAATTACATAGGAATTCTCGTGAAATGGACTACTTGTAAACAAACTGTTAAAGTTCTTGGCCACAAAATTAACCAAAATTCTTGATTTCAAAGACAAAATAATCTTACTACACTTGCTAAGTGAATTAAATCCAATATGCGACAAACGGGCGCCATTCATAGGTAGAACTTTGTCTTTTACCACATAATTTCTCGACTGAAATCGAAAAGATTTACTAGCAAGAAGCTATCTTTAATTTATCAGATTAGTAACACAACATCTGCCCCTAACATAAGCAATTTCTCTAGTTTATCAGCAGAACCTTTTCTTTGCAGAGTAATTCCTCAAAAGAATTATGGGTTAGATTGGAAAAATCACTATCAAGAAGCTACCTCTAGTTTATCAGAACAGTAACATAACATATGCAAACATACTAAAACACTCACAAACTAGAAACCACGAAAACCATCTCTCCTACATCAAATTTACCCAATTAGAACGTGATCCGGGTCGAAATTAGCGATTTCCTGAGACGATCTCACTGCGGATAGTCCAACTTTTCCTAGATCCTCCGACGCTCAAGTTAGATTGATCGAGAGAAATGTATTCGATCTCAAAGTTCGAGCTCAATTAATGCATATCAGTTACCTCATTAATGGCGTATCGGGGTCTATTTATAGAGCACAGTTGGATACCATGTATTAGGCCACGTGGCCTTATTCTACTCGCTCATGTTCTGATCGAACGACTTCCATTGTCCGGGTCTTCAGTCGGTTTGTGCGATCCGGGTCGGTCCTCCACGACCCGCCCGTTACAAGAGGCGCGGATCTGATCTTTAATGCCTTTAATGAAGGGTAATCTGGTCTTATTACATCAGATCGTGTTATTGCACATGTAACATGCTACAGAAATAGAAATTCAACGAATAACATGAACCGAGGAAATGAGGGAAGTGAAGATACAGTACAGCAGTGTGGAATGATGAAGAAAGAGCAGGCCACGTAGAAGAACAAGAATCTTGTTCACAATATATGGACACAAATACACACGTCCAACTTCATTAATGCAAGGCAAGAGCAAAAGATGGTCACAGCGAACACGTTAGCTGCTCACACAAAAATAGCATTCATGCCCATCTCCAAGAAAGTAAGACGGCAGCATTCAACCCACACTGATGACTACCCCACTACCCAGGCGAAATCTGCTCCGTTAACCATGTGGGCGCCTATCTGCTTCTACGTGATTATCCAATCAAGAATCTTGGATCAAGAAAGACGATGATTTAACATCCTTAACCCAGTAATCCAAGGTTAGCAGTTGATCATCATGTGTATGGGCGCAGCACAGCCAGTGATAAGCCTCGAAATGCTGGAAACTGGGCTGGTTTCGTTGTGTTCGGACTTCGGATCGTTAGTTGGACCAGCAAAACCTCCCTACTTTATAATAACCCATCAGGTTGTAGATCCCGGATTGAGGGCTTATAAATGGGTCGGATTTCGGTTTGATTGGACTGGATCTGAAAGGGGCCATATCGTAAGTCAAACTCAGAGTGGAGTAGTCCATGGACGAATTCGGCCTAATTGTATGGTTCGATACAAAAGATTAAATTATATCTTTTCAAAATTTTCACATTAACTGTACTTACAACGATAATTACACTACACTCTCTTATATATTGAAATTTTATATAATCTAAAAGATTATATCTAGTATTTTGATGTTTATTTTCGTTTGATAAGTGGGATCTATTTGATACACAAAATTTATCAAATTTATTGATATTAGTAAAAAAATTAAATAAAAAAATCTATAATTGACCACAATTGACTTGTTATTGACCTATTGCAAGTAAAGTGATGAGGTATATTTTCATCCTTATAAGAGTATTTTTATCAAATAAAATTTATCTGACATGTAATAAGTAAATCGAGCGTATTAATGGATTTTTATTTTGCTTTTTTTGCTAATATTAACAAATTCAATAAATTTTGACTAACGGAAGAATCTATTTGCCATGCACAAACAAATATTAAAAATGCTAAATGTAATTTCTCAAACCATATGATATTTACTTATAATTACATCAATCTTAAAAAAAATATCATGGAATTATCTTTTATTTATCAAATTATAAAAATTTACGTGTAATTATATAAATTTTAAAAAGAAGCGATATAATTACCGTCCCTATTTATAAATAAAGACAAGATTCTAGATTGGTTCAGTGTTGGATTACTAGTGCTGTTGCTTGAAATTCAAAGGAGGATAAGAGATCATACAGTCCAAATAGTGACGTGTGATGTAGACCACTTTAGTTGGAGAGCGACACTAATTAGGCATATGTATATGTAGTCATTAGTCAATCATTGATATAATACAAGTCGCATAAGAAATTTGGTCCCGGTTCAATAATTTAAGTGTCCAAAATTTCAGCACAATCAGTTAATTTTGCTTCTTGATTAGGTAGTAACACCACTTTCTTTTATTGTTTACTAAATTTGTGTGTGGAACTCATTTGATTTGCTCTCCGGCACTAAATTATGAAAAAAAATTATTTAAATTAGATCTGATCGAATCATAGTAAATATGATATACTTATTATGTGATCGCATTACGAGTATATCACACTTACTATATGATCAGTTATAATCTAATTAAATTTAATTTGAATTAAAATTTTCTTCAAATCTTGCTATCGTCAATCATATCGCTGCGCGTGTATAATGTATTTTTACTTTTTTAGTCGTGTTATCGATTTTTATAAAAAGATTTGATCTAAAATATATTTGAGTTCAAATTAAACATAAGAAATTAAGTAGCAACATAAAAATTTGAGTCGAGTTCAACTTCTTCTCATTTGGTACGAAAACAGTACCATTTCCTGCTTCCACATCACCCACCTACTTTAAAAACATCAAGTGTGAAAATCAGAAAAATACGATTTTAAGGCAAAAACGTGTTGCTTTCAGTTTCAGACTTTGAAATCCATGCAAAAAAAAAGGCTCCGACTTTACCCAAAAAGAAATATTAAATTAAACACGTGGCGGATTATCCAGCCGTCATCTGCAGCCGACCACATCATGGACATATTGTCTGTTTTTTCAAAGTTGTAGCTCACCC
This sequence comes from Sesamum indicum, assembly GCF_000512975.1. Classification (NCBI taxonomy): domain Eukaryota; kingdom Viridiplantae; phylum Streptophyta; class Magnoliopsida; order Lamiales; family Pedaliaceae; genus Sesamum; species Sesamum indicum. Next base: position 9,481,692 of record NC_026148.1, on the reverse strand, counting down.
ACCACCGCCACGTGTCCTCATCGCTCACTTTTATTCCCCACACAACTTTAACTCCAACACTTCTTCCTTCCCTCCAACTCCTCTCATAAATACTTCAACACCTTCACCTCCAAAGCTTCGCTCGAAATGAATCACACTTCCACTGTATTTCTCTACTGACTTAAATGGGTCATTTTTCTCACTCTAGTTCTCTTTTCTGGGCGTTGTTTTCTCTGCTATTTGGAGCCACCATGGCGGGCCGGGTCGACCGGGGTTCGAGGTTATTGGCGGGGGAGAGCGGGGGGTTTGGGTCGACCGGGGTTCGAGGTTATTGGCGGGACAGGAACAAGCGTGGGTTTCGGACAATGGGACTTTTGCTTTCGGGTTTTCCCCGGTGGATTCGAGAAAGGATCAGTTTCACTTGGGGGTATGGTTTGCGCAACTTCCGGGTGATCGGACCCTTGTTTGGTCTGCTGATATGTAAGTATATTGTTATACTACTTCTGCTCAATGGATGACTTACTGCAGTGATGATTGTGAGAAATAATGTGGAGAACTATAGCTTTGTTATAAATGTTGTAGTCTAGTATTTGATTGTTATAAATCATGCAACCTGCGGAGTGGATATGGTTTCTTGATTTAAATGCAGAAGAAAGATCAAATTCCATAGCTGTAGTCTTCACTATAGTTTTTGCAGGTGTATATAATTTTATGGCCAACCATTCATTTTGTCTCAATAATCTAAATAGAAATTCTCCAGTCAGCAAAGATGCAGTCTTGGAGTTCAACACCAACGGCAACCTCGTCCTCAACGATGGCGGCGCCACCATCTGGACATCAAACACCACTACTTCCGGAGTCGAAACGGCTTTCATGTCTGAAAACGGCAACTTCATATTGTACGGCCCGGATCAACTGATAGCATGGCAGAGCTTCTCTCATCCCTCGGATACACTCCTACCAGGACAACCGCTGACAGTTTCTCTAGAGCTCAAGTCTTCCAAGTCCCAATCAGACGGCGGATACTACACGCTGAAGATGTTGCAGCAGCCAACTTCACTCAGCCTTGCCTTAACCTATAATCTGCCGGTGGCTGTTGAAACGGAGACAGAGTCTGCTTATACAAACTTCTCCTATTGGTCGGGACCCGAGATATCGAATGTAACAGGGGATGTTCTGGCTGTTTTGGATGAACGGGGAAGTTTTGGAATCGTGTATGGATCGTCGGCGGATGGAGCGGTTTACGTGTACAAGAATGACAACGACAGTGGAGGTTTATCCTCAGCAATAAACAGAACTAGCAGTCCATTAGTTCTGAGGAGATTGATTCTTGAGAATAATGGGAATCTCCGTTTGTATCGATGGGACAACGATGTGAATGGGTCGAGGCAATGGGTGCCCGAGTGGGCTGCCGTTTCTAAACCATGTGATATTGCTGGAATCTGTGGCAATGGAATATGTAATCTTGATAGAAGCAAGACTAATGCATCTTGCACATGCTTGCCAGGGACTTCCAAAGTGGGAAATGGTGCTCAGTGTTCAGGGAATTCATCTCTGACAGGAAAATGTGGACCGCATCATGAAAATTTAACGTCCCGGTTCAAGATTTCGGTGGTTCAGCAAACCAATTACTATTTTTCGGATTCATCGGTTATAGCAAATTATAGCGATATCGAGACGGTGTCTAAGTGTGGCGATGCCTGCTTGTCAGATTGTGAGTGTGTTGCTTCTGTTTACGGGCTTAACGAGGAAAAGGCGTATTGTTGGGTTTTGAGGAGCTTGGAATTTGGAGCATATGAGGATCCGGGGTCGACCTTATTCGTGAAGGTCGAGTCTAACGGCTCTTCAACTACAGAGGGTGGGACGAGAAAGGAAGGCGATTCTTCTGATGGATTGGACGGGAAAAAGGGGAAGGTTCTTGTGCTTCCTATTGTTTTAAGCATGACTGTCCTATTAGGCCTCCTCTTTTGCTTATTATACATCAACGTTCATAGAAAGAAATCATTGAAGAAAGCCCTTGAGAATTCCTTAATTGTATCAGGGGCTCCAGTCAGTTTCAGCTACCGTGATTTACAGTATAGGACTAGTAACTTCTCGAATTTACTTGGAACAGGTAAGCAAACTTCATTGTTTCTGAATTTGTTAGAGATAAATATGAACCGTTGCTAAAAAGTTTATGATTGTTGGTAGGTGGATTTGGCAGTGTATACAAGGGAAGCCTGAGCGACGGGACGCTGGTTGCAGTGAAGAAGCTTGACCGAGTTTTGCCCCATGGGCAGAAGGAATTCGTTACTGAGGTTAACACTATTAGCTCTATGCATCACATGAACTTGGTTCGGTTGTGTGGATACTGCTCAGAGGGTTCACAAAGGTGTGTATTTAGTAATGCCTTTCAATCTATTTGCATGTTTTCAGGATTTGAATAACAAACATTTGATCCCTACAGGCTTCTAGTCTACGAGTTCATGAAAAACGGGTCGTTGGACAGGTGGATATTTCCTTCATATACTGGTCGAGAGTCTCCTGACAGGCTGCTGGATTGGTCTACTCGTTTTCATGTAGCCGTTGGTACTGCACAAGGGATTGCATATTTCCATGAGCAATGCAGGAATAGGATAATACACTGTGACATCAAGCCGGAAAACATTCTGTTGGATGAGAATTTCTGCCCAAAAGTGTCTGATTTTGGGCTGGCTAAGTTGATGGGACGAGAGGCCTCACACGTGGTAACGATGGTAAGAGGGACGAGAGGCTACTTAGCCCCCGAGTGGGTTAGCAATCGTCCCATTACTGTGAAAGCTGATGTTTATAGTTATGGGATGCTGCTCTTAGAGATTATAGGTGGAAGGAGAAATCTAGATATGACTTATGATGCTGAAGACTTCTTTTACCCTGGATGGGCTTTCAAGGTACTCTCCTATACTAATTGCTTCAAAGTTATATATTGCTAATTTTCTGTTAGTTGAAAGAATTGAGTGTTTTTGTCCAGGAAATGACAAATGGAACACCGACAAAAGTTGCAGACAGAAGGCTCGAAGGAGCAGTGGACGAAGAAGAGCTTGTTAGAGCTCTGAAAGTTGCATTCTGGTGCATTCAGGATGAGATTGGTATGAGGCCAACGATGGGCGAGGTCGTGAAGATGTTGGAAGGATCAGTGGACATAAACATGCCACCAATGCCACAGACCGTCTTGGAGTTGATTGAAGAAGGTTTGGATCATGTGTACAAGGCAATGAAGAGAGAGTTCAATCAGTTCAGTTCCTTCACCATCACCACTCATCCATCCTCTCATGCAACTTGTAGTTATTCCACAATGTCTCCAAGATAAACAGATGGAAGAGTATGTTCGGGATAATTACAGCAACAACCTCGGAAGTTTAAACATATTCACATAAACATACAACTGCAGAAGTTGCAGAGTGATTTTTTTTAGATATAAGAGGTTTTTCTGTAAAATATCGGACTTTCTGAGATGTTTATGTAATTATCCTAAAGAAGTTTTGTGAAGATCATTTGAACTTTGAAAAGGTTCAATATGAGGCATTTTTTGCACAAGCTAGAAAGGGATATTGATTTACCTATGAAAGACATTGTACTTGATGAATTATATAGTGCACATTAAATTATCTATTCCAAATTCTGTTCCATCTTCAATTTTATTTAATATATATACGCCACGTTTACAACTTTTTTCTGAATAGAAATTTTATCTGGTTTCAGAGCTGCTCTACTTCCAGGCCTTCATTACAAATCCCCCACATTTTTCCAAAGGAAAATAACTCATACAAATTTTTCTGACCAAGTCTGGGCATCTTAACCTGGACCCTTTTTGAAACAGGCCGGCCCAGCATACAATCCATACGAAGATGTGATAGGCCCAAAAGAACGATGGGCCCATCAGTGGACTGGACCAACCCAGGAGAGGCCCAGACTACATTTCAATTTAATTTTGATGGATGATAGACCGGCCCAAGTACAAGACCAAAATCTATTGGTGGGCCCATTATGACTTATGAGGATGGTCTGGGCAGACTCTACCGGCCACAGTAGTTGGGCCTGTGAGGTGGGGGCCATTCCAGCTGACATCTCGACGGCAAGGTAAGCCATCCCCGCACAAGGAATCGCATGTACAGCGAGTTTCAGTTTCCGACAAGAGAAAAAAACACTAGTTGGCATCAATATCGTGCCGAGGTGCAACAAAGTATAATTTCGATTCAGTTTTCTCATTCGGCAACTAGGAAAGGGAAATGGAGAAGATGAAATTCGCGGAGGAGCTCGTTAGAGAATTTCTCGTGTTCAGAGGATTCACCAACACTCTCCAGGCTTTCGAGAAAGAGCTAGCAACTGATATTGGCAAGGGATTTCAAGTTGATAAGATTCTGGACTTAATTTTCTCTGTTTACATCCCCAAATTCGAGGCCGATAAGTTGGTTGATCTGCTTAGCTTTTTGAGAAACTGCTTTTCGTTTTCGGATTCAAATCTGATTTCTGTTATATCGAAATTAGACCAGTCGATACTGCGGTATTACATTGTTAATGCGCTTAAATGTGGAAGGAAAGACAAAGTGTTGGAGTTTTTCGGAGCTTTTGGCAATGATTTGCTGCGGAGAGACGATAGTTGGAGTTCCTGGTTTGGTTAGTTCATTTTTACAATTGATTTTTCTATAAAAAAAAAATGTGATTTTGCGACTGATTTTATGAATCTTATCCCTCGCAGCAATTCCGTATTTGCAGAATCCGCATTTGGATCCGCAGTTTCGCGTGTATTTTTCTGAGGAATGGTTCCGTGCTTTGCACCTTTCTATTATGAATTTCTTAAGTGAGATTCTTAACGGAACTCATATCCTTCAATTGATTATATTTGAGCTTATTCAAGTTGTTTGGACTTTATTATTATTTTGTTATTGTTATTTTTCTTTCGGTATTTTGATTGATAAACTAGGGAAGTGACTAGTGATATATTTAAAGTAAAAAGTCTTTATTGCTTTGTTTCTAGCTCTTAGAACATGCTCAATCCCGAAGCAATATAATGCTGTTTGGAAAAAATGTGAAAAAATACAAAAGAAAATGAAACCTTACTTGCAGTAGGTTTTATGTATGATGACATGGGAAAGTTTGTCTATGGAATAATGTCTTTTCTCTTGTACACCTCGGGTGATTGTTATGGTGGTAGGAATTTAGAGATACTTCTCAGTTTTAACACCTAAATTACGTTTAGGGCCTCTAATTTGAACAAGCTAAAGTGTATTAGAAAGCAACTGTTTACGGCTAATAACTTGCCGATTGGTGGACGACTCGATCTCTCTGTTTGACATTTTCATTGCAATATAGATAGAATCTTATCTTCCTTAGCTTATTCACGTACCCCTGCCTTATTGAAGATCAGTTCTGAAAGGGATACAGTGAAACGTCTCAAGAAAGAGATTAATCAACTTAATCTCAAGCTATCACAAGTTCAGACGTTGTTGCAGGAAAAAGAGGCACTATTGCGTCTTTCAAGGAGGTGATATTGATTTTTGATTGTGCTGAAATTCATTTATATATCAGGTTTAAGGAAAAGATAATGACTTACATTAATCACTAAGTGCAGTTTTTCCATTTTAGTGGTGCAGAAGATGCTGTAATACCACCTAGCAATGTGACACCGCCGGGAGAAAGAGAGTCATTTCAGATTAGGGACAATGTTGTGGGATCTTGTGAATCAAGATTTAACTTTAACAATCATGCTGATGAGAGTGGGAACAGTAATATTCTGCAAGGTTTTATTGATGACTCTCCTCTTGGTAAATTTTTGCTGGAGTTCCTGGTTCTTTTACCCAGACAAAGTAGGTTAAGAGAATATCACGAGTTTCTATCCAAGTTGATAGGATATGGCTATTGAACCTGAAACACCTTATGCTGTATGCTGTTGTGAACGAACTATAATTTTATCTAACAGACCATTTTGGATGGGCTGGTGAACAAGGATCTGAATTGTACAGAAGCTGTTAATAAAGATGCCCTTGCATGTCTCAACCTCTTTACTGATGTTATATGATTTTTTTCATTACAGGAAGTGGTTCCGATTTGCAGAGTGAAGAAAACTTTCTAGAAGTGAACGCAGTGTTTCAGGTAAATTAGTTAAAAGTTTGTTCCTCTTTATGCCTTTCCTTTGTCTTTAAGATCTATTTCTTTTCCATCTTTTTATGTTGCAAAATCCTTCTTTTGCAGGATTCATTCTTGGGCCATACAAGTCCCATCAGTTGTAGCCGCTTTTCTGCCTCTGGCGACAATATTGCTAGTTCTTCAATTGATGGCACAGTTAGGTATATATTGTCAACTTATGACACCCTTTTGAAAGATGCACAGACGTCTCGTAAAACAGTTATTATGTAGAACTCAAAAGTAGTATATAAATGCAAAACTAATTTCAATGGTATTTCCTCCTTGTGTCGCTACGTGCCCTGGTTCGACTGTTGTTCCTCAGCCTATAACCCATTCCTTGATGAAATCATTGAGAATAGTAGACAAACCCCAGTCTAACATTTGTCAGAACTATCTTTCTGTCCAATTTCAAGTTCAGCATTTCATAAACTTCTGTGTAGTATTAAAACACTCAGACTTATTCTTTTTACAAATATCATGTGCTATGGTGAAGGATATGGACCTATGATTCAGCAGCACCAACATCTAGAAATGCCACCATCTATTGCGGAGCCGAGATCATGTCTCTTGAGTGGGACTGCAAATCTGATCGTTTGGTATGTTGCTGAATTTGTTAATCATATACATTTACATTGGGAAATGATAATTGTTTTGTCGTGATCTGAAATATTTCTGAGTAAAGAAGACTGGGCATTTGATCATTTTATTGTCTATTTGACTAAAGCTACTGATAGGCACTTCTGATGGAGGCATTAAAGCATGGAATGTAGATGCTAAGCGTGTTGTCTGTGATCTCAACTCAAGTGAAGGATACCCTAGGTGCTTGTTATTCTCATTTGTTAATTCGTCTGTGTCCCATCGCTGTATACCCATTTCCTTTTCATCTTTTACATTTTCTGAGAATTATTGGGAGAAACATGAACTTATGGTGAGGGTCTCACTCTATTTATTATTTTTGGTTTGATGCTTTCTGTAATTTCAGCATTTTGGACCTAAAATGCAGCCCTGTGGAGCCTATTTTTGTTTCTGCAGCAGCATCGAGGAGGTAGTTTTGCACTTATGATTTTCTTTTTCCCCTTTGCACCTATGAACATGTGAGTCTCTTTTTGGGATATGATTGATTTTGGATATACCCTGGTATTATAAAAAGAATCTAGTAAATAACTTAGGACCAATCACCATGATAAAATATTAGTTCATGATAAGACCATGCTGTTGAGATTTGATAAAAGAAATATACATCAGTGGTTAACATGTTATTCTGTTGTCTCTTGAGCTTTTCCAGGCACTGCAACTGTTTTACCTTGATGATTTTATAAAACATACCTGTGGAATTTGGTTGCATTGATCAGGTTCTATAATGAGCTTGATGGTAGGCCAATAAACATTTCAAAACGTTTTGGTACCAGATTGTGCATAATATAAAGGAGTAGGAACAAGAAGATACAGAGTGAAAATTGAGGACTGTCTCTCGATCTCTGTAGTTGCCACCTCATAAAATGATGCAATCCAATTTCACATGTTTTGATAGTTTGTTATGAACATCATGTGAAAAAGCTATAAGTAAACTGATTCTGCTAGATGAAACAGATATACAACTTCTTCCCTGTTGGTCTGGTCTCTCTTTTGGCGAGCAAGTCATTAACGGAGTCTGTCATTCCAACTTGAGGAAATAGAACATAATTTCTTTTGAAGATGTAAATATAAGATTTCCTTTTTATTTCCTCATTTTGTAATGGATGATAGAAGTCCTTCACTAACAGAGTTTCTTTGTTCTGTTATTAGAATCAATCACTGTCTGTTCCTCCTTTTCTTTTCTATTAGTGATTACATAACTTGACTATACCGTGATGAAAACCATGCATATTCATCCATATGCATGGGACATATTCATTTCATGTATATTATAAACATTGTTTCTTAATCTTTGTAGGGATGGTACTGGCTATTTTGATAACTTGGGGTTTGCTTCATTAACTGTATGGAACATGAGAACATGGAAGCCTATGGTATGTAACTGTCTATCTGATATATATGACAATAAGTACAGGAAATTTTCCATTGTTCTTTCTCACTTTGGAATAAGAGTCATTAGTCCTCACTTCATCTCAACTTTTTTGAAGACAGTGCTTCCTCTTGGTAAAGATCCACCAGCAGTGACCTCCTTGAGTTTCAATCACAATGGAAAGCTTTTAGCAGCTGCTGCAACTGATGGAATGATTCATATGTTTGGTATCCTTTTCCTCATCTTTTGTGGAATTGTGTTCTTCTGTTTTTACCATAGATTTGATATGACAACATTTCTACCAACAAGCAAATGCTAGACCTTAACTGGGGAAGACATGTCTGCTGGACAGCAAGTTACTGGATGGCCAGCTCATGATTCTGCAATTAGCTCGATTCGTTTTGGGCCCGATGAGACCAGCATTTTTAGCTTAGGAACTGATGGAAATGCAAGTATCTTTGACAACTCTTAGTTATGCTTTCCAATTGCATACATGATGCATTTGGGTAGTCCGTCATTTGAAACTATTTTGAATTTGTAATGAATTTCTGATGCATTTATCATATGTTCCCTTACAGCATTGCAAAATTATTGTACTGTACTCAATATTGGGAAACTAACCTGTAAGTTTGTTTGAGCGCTCAGATATTCGAATGGAGCTTGCACAATCAAGGCAAAATCCTTTGGTCAAGAAATTGTAGCAGGTGTGAAATTGATTTTTGATTTATTTATATGCATCTTTTTTCTACAGATTTAACATCAGCAACTAATTGCATACAAGCTTGCAAATATGCACAGACTCTTTGCTGTCTAAAATATTTTTTCTTGGTTTGGCAAATTCATTTCCAATTATGTCATGCTTGTTTGACTTGTTTCCAATTATGCTTCCACAACATAAAGATGGACACTTGGGAATAACCACCATAGCCATTAGTACCAATAAATGTAGGTCCCTGACCTATTCCTTGCCCCCTTATAACTACCACACTAACTATTCTTTGACACGATCTTACTATCTGTCCTGAAGAGGCATCCCTTCATGATATATTTGCTGAATTATTCTTTGCCAACCCCTAGCTTAATCACCACCACTAACGACATGCCTATTTTACATATATTATATTGCAATGTGCTAGATAGGTTCAATATATTTGAGAAATAACGTGGAATGTTTGGTCATGATTATTTTGATCTTTGGTGACCGTATATATTAGTTTCCACTATATGAACATGGTAATGAGTCAATTGTTTGGTCCAGGTTTTGCAACCCTCAAAATTCATCCGATTGGAAACATGAAATGGCTTTAGATGCTGATGGGAGGAGACTTCTGGTGACATCTAGTTCAACAAGTGCACCAATATACCAGGTACCAAAACAATCTTTAGTTCTGACTTTGTTATCTTGTGGCCATAATCACCTGATGATGATGATTGAGCTACTCAACCAACATTTTTACTGTCTTTTGGAGGTTCATTTGATAGTTGATACTACTATTTTACTAGTTAATCTTCTTGTTTTTCTTACTTTATCATGGGCAGGTCCGAGGTCAGATGAGTGTTATGCGAACTCTTTCTCATAGTGGATCTATCACAACAGTAGATTGGCATCCAACATTGCCCATCTTCTTGACAGGGTCAGCTGATCACTCTGTCAGGGTCACTTCAATTTTATGATGGGTCTCGTTGCTGCTGGTTAGTTCATCATTATTTATCCCATACCATGTTTTCCTTTTGTTTTCGGTTTTCCCCAGGGTTTGTTGGGTGTGGATGGGGGTGGAAGGGGTTGTGTTGGAGAGGGCGATGAGCTGCACTGATATTGCTGTTGTGCCTTGTTGTGGAACCCGGTGGATCTGCAACATGGTGGAATGAGTTTGTTGTAGTTAAATGTGAATATTTGCTATGATAACCATGTTTGTGCAGTATAATTTAGTCGCATTTATTCTATGTTCAAAGAAAGATGAAGCAGATGATTAAATTGCTTCATAAACCATTTTTACTGTGGAAACAAAACAATCATTATAATTTATAGGTCTCCTCATTAGTTCATATTACTTGTGATGGAGTCGCTTTACTCATCTACTGGTACCCCAACTCTTTATTGCCGGATTATGCTAGTCTGTGGTGTATATGGATAAGTTGGGAACAGACTCCGTGAACGACTTCTCCAGAGGAACTGCTCGAAAAACAGTGACTTCTTATTCATCCAAATCGCTCATCTCTGTATGATTCTGAAGGTTTAGTTGCATTTAAGACTCTTTAGTAGACTCTGGCGACAGTATGAATAGAAAAAAGTAGAGAGGTCGTCATCATATGTTGCAGTGAATCCTCTTTAAGTTGAAGTGTATAACATCATTCTATGAGCAGCTCCGCAGTCTATATAAAAGATAATTCTGTGTACGGAATTGAATAATTTTAGCACCTGTTTATAATGGAAAGAGTCACGTAAGACTGGCATGATAATCCACCCCTTTTCTTTTTGTAATTCGCATGATAGAAAAATAATTTTAGAAGATAAAAAAACAAAAATTTGTTTCATAAACATTACATTCGTGCAGCATTTACAAGAGACATCTAACCCAACCACCTCCAGTCAGATCTCTTATTTGGAGATTAGGAACTCCTGCTCATGATCATTTACTTTCTTTTGACTCCCGTGGAAATGAAAGTTGCAAATGTCTAAAACCAAACCGAAGTCGTGTTAACTGAAAGATAAAAGAGGGGAGGGCATCTTTTAATTGAACAAATATTCCATAAAATAAGTTTTACATTTACGATTAAGAATAGAAGTTACAGTGCTCAAAGGAAGCGGACAGGAGACAAACTGAGCAACCCTACCGCTCTTAAGTTACATTCAACCAACAAACCGTTACAAGTTCAAAGAACACAGTGGCATCCAATAGAAGTTCAAAAGGATGGGGGAAAGGTACAAAATATAAAAGAAATGGACTCAGCTGAAGTAAATAACTTATGGTTACGGCACGCACAGTACATGCCCTCAAAAACTGAATCATCCAAGACGCATCAATCAATGTAAAGTGAGGGGATCACCACACTCTTTTCCAATCTATGCATCGACTATCAATGCAATGCCATGGTATAGATTCCAATTCCCTTTCGCATCTATACTTTCCTCACCTGAATATTATGGGTGGATTGGAACCGCCAGATAGGTTGTCTACCACTTTGAACAAGTGCAACCTGCTCGCCTTCTTTCACCATTCCTTGCTTCTACAAATCGGGAAGATGTTATTGTAAGAATGAAATAAGCAGAATGAAATGCATAAAGAAAGAGATGTCAATCATATAACAAATGACTCAAAGAAAGAATTTCAGGGTTAATGCTCTCGGACCAAAATATGGTTTTCTGGGTCATTTTTTTATCAAATTGAAATGAACTTATAGAACCACATACCAACCATTATTAATAATCATAAGGGTTAAATACACTTTACCCTCTTCACTATATCAGAAGTCTCATTTACCTTGCTAAGCTAATAATTGTAACCTTGAGCTAAATGTTTGGACAAAATTGCCTTGTAAATATATATATATATATATAAAGCACAAATAATTTCCAAAATTTTCATCTTAAATTCAACATATAATATTTCTTAATTAAACAAATACATTTTAATTTTAATAAAAATTGATAGTTAACTAATTGAAACTGCAAGACTAAAGATTAAGTAATATGAGTAAAATAAATACACAAAAACCTCAAATGTAAAAAGATACTCGAAACTTAAATTATCAACTACTCAATCTAAATGTTTTTAGATAAAGATGAATAATTACACCTCCATTTTCAAATATATATCTTTTACAAAAATTAGAACAAAAGTGTATTTACTCATATTTTTTTGAAATGGTGCAACATTTCTTCAATTTTTTATTTTTCTTTTGTACAAATTAATTGAATATCTTTATCCGTTTGTCAAGAAAAGCCAAGCCTCATTTGATTAGTTAATTAATAACTTCTTCTTTAGTTCAAATGAATAAAATAAATTCTTCATGATTAGTATTTGTATATATCATACTAATATATTACTTTAATTTGATCTATAATGCTCAAGTTATTAATTACTCTTTCTATATTTCAATAATTTGATTTAAATTAATGTGTAAACTATTTAAAATATATTAGGAATATATAAATATATATGGCATGCAAAGGGGTATTTTTGTCCCAATAATTAAATCAGGGGGGGGGGGGGAAGGCCACATTTACTTGGGGGGCGGGAGGTGAATGAGACTTAGAGTATAGTTCGGTGGTCAAGTGTATTTACCCTAATTATTATATTCTTTACTTCAATTTGGAAAATAGTTCCTTACTAAAGGCCGGTTGTGAAATACAACTTCATCTACCATCAATTCTTTGTTACTATTTTATGATTGTTATCAACTGGTCTAAAGTACCTGACAGTCAAAAGACTCAGAACTCAGCAGAGAAGAGCATTTTTAAAAATAATTGCACAGAAGTTGTATTCACCTGTAACAAAGCCAGCGCATTGGAAAATGTTTCCTCAGCATCCGCAGAGAACTCCATGTGTATGGGACAAACACCTTGGTACAAGGCCAATCTCTGCTGTACTCTCTTCCTGTGAAACAATTATATAAAATATATCAATCAAATAGAACTGCAGAATTACCAAAAGGCTAAAATTTCGAAATGCCGGTAAAATCATTTTACTACAGAAAAGTAATCATGTTAAGGAGGACTGGTAGATTCACTTAATTATTAGATAAGGCACCAAAATGCATTAAAATTGAATGAGATTTGCCTCATTTGCTCACACATTGGCTTTTTGAAAAAAGCAGTTTGCGGATGTAAATTCACATGACTCACTCATTTGTGAAAGCAAAAATTGTGCCAGATGGTCGAAAATGGCTCAGTAGAATGGCCATGAAGCCAGTTCTAGTGAAGACAACGATAGAAGTTCCAAGGGTGTTAGACATCATTGTTGCATGGAAGGCAAACATTTCGCTCATATGATTCTGCAGAGAACAGAAATGATAGGTCAATAAAAATGTAAGTGACTGTACATGCATGTACTTGCATGACAGAGCATGTATGCAGAAAACAAAGCTAGCACATTATTGAGAAAAAGATTATCCTGACCTTGAAGGTTTGGCCCAGATTTGCTGGAGTTTGGGCACCAACTATTGTAGCTTCAGTCCTCAAAGACACTGTGTGCATGACCTTGACTGCTTTCAGTGGGAACCTAACACAGAAGTGAAACTAAATCAATTTAACATTCAGGTGAAGCCTTATAGTGCATAAAAGAGTATGTGAAATTGCCCTATTATCAAACCAAAGAAAAGGTTACTTACTTCCCATGAGCAGTTTCTCCAGAAAGCATAACAGCATCTGCTCCTTCTCTAACAGCAATAGCAATATCTGATACCTCTGCCCGGGTAGGAGTAGGATGCACAATCATGCTTTCAAGCATATTTGTTGCCACTATGACTGCCTTCCCCATACTACGACATATCGTGATAATTTCTTCCTACATTTGTAATAAAATTGCATTTGTAAATCAATGTATGGCCTTGACAATGTAACCAGCATTAGAAAATCCAGCTACCCATGTGCCCCACGCTCTATACTAGATAAGGCAAGGGAAAGACGTATACGTTTCCTTAACAAGATATCATTATTCTACCTGCAACAAAGGAACCTCTTCAATTGGCAACTCGGCTCCAAGATCCCCTCTCGCAACCATAGCCTGACAAAGAAAAGGGAGTTAGCTATCTTCTTGCCGAATTAAGTTGATATTCATGATTCATCAAGGTAAAAGGATAAAAAGGAGTACTGAATCAAGAAAGGGATAATCAGCTGTTTAGGCTGGACTAAATCATAGCCTAACATCTTGCTGTTCGAGCAGTTTCATTTGGTTTCAGGGATAAAATTCTCATATTCTTACCCCATCAGATGCAGTTATAATTGAATGCAGATTTGGTATGGAATCTGCACTTTCAATTTTTACAATGACATGAATATCTGCACCAGCATCTGCAGGGAAAAACATTAAGATAGTTGAAATCAAAGACGCAACAGTTATACATCAAACATACAATTGTACCTTATAAGCTGTATTGTTATTAAATGACCTAGAACTTGAAATATACCTTTCAGATAATTCTTCAGTTCGTGGACCACAGCTGCATCCTTGACAAAAGAAACAGCATAGAAGTCAACTTTGTTATCCACTCCAAATTTGATGTCGTCCCAGTCCTTTTCTGTTATAAATCACCATGAAAGGATCATCCCATTTGTCACCCAAAGGAAGAAAGAGGACATAAAATAATACCCATCAGTTGAAGCAACAGTGGCAAGTATGCATTTACAACATGGTTAGTAAGCATGAAATAAAGCATGCAAATGTAAGAAGTATCATTGTTGATCTAACCAGTTATGGAAGGCAGTGTTGCACTTTTTCCGCGAACATTAAGATGCCGTCGGGATTTAAGCTCTCCCCCATCAACAACTTCACATTTCACAGAATCTTCCGTCTTTGATTTTACCATTAATGACATCATACCACCTGCAAAAGCGATAGTCAGTAACAGAGTAAGAATAAAAGCATAATCATAACTTCCCCATGAACATAGTATCTAAAAGAGGTACACATGCAAACATGTCACATGCATCAAAGATCTTTTTGAATGGCCAGTAAATGTATGAGCTGGTCAGCAAATAAACAGATATTTCACATAGGAAGAATTCAAAATGTTTGATTTCTGAATGCAAAATTTTCACACACTAAAAAAAATTTGGACAACATAATAAAAAATGAGTGATAATAATCCACTTTCCATCAAGATGGGTGATTCAAATGTTCTACTCGTAGATAGTCTGCAGTTGATGAAAAGCACAATTAAAGGATTCATAGATTATACCATCAACAAGTAGCATGTCTCCCACTTCTACATCATTGACAAAATCATCATAGTTCACACTGACACAGTCTGCTGTGCCAACTCCTCTTCGGATTGTGAAAGTAAATTCCTGACCAGTAGTCAATGTAATGGGTTGAGGTAAATCGCCACTCCTAACTTCAGGACCCTGTCATCAAAATTCATCAGGCATTAGAAAACAAATACATTAGACATTCAAAACATCACATGAATATTTACTTAGCCATGATACTTGAAATTCCATATCATACATTTCACATACAGCTCTTCTAGTACGAAGAGTGGATGCCAATGAATGGTTCACATGCCAAAAGAAGACTTACCTTAGTGTCAAGCATGATGGCAATAACATTGTCTTTTGCTTGGGCATTATATTCCTTAACCAAGTCAATTACTTTTTGGTGAGATGCATGGTCTCCATGGGACATATTAAGACGAGCAACATTCATTCCAGCCTCTGCCAACTTCCATATCATTTCCCTGGTGTTGGTTGAGGGGCCTATCGTGCAAACAATCTTTGTCTTGCGCCTGACGGTAGGCTTAGACCACATACCCACTGATGTCTCACCAATTTGTGGAATCCCCTGTAAATATTGGTTTTGTTCTTCTGCCTGGTTAAGAGAAAAGCAATGCTGATGCTTTTTGGTGTAGAATACATAACTAAGCCATATCTGCACAGTTATTGTTTAGCCACCTAACAGACGCTCAATTTACCTCAACAGTGTGAGTTATGCCCAAGTATATATTGTCAATGATACTCTTAAAGTTTAATTTCAGATAGTACATTATCATTGACTCGAACTCTGAAGCCAAATTCAATGACATGAAAATGGGGTAACTCAAGAAAAACGAAAACGGACACATAAATAAATAACTAAAAGTTAGCTACCCAGGCTAAGTGAGCCAAATAAGCTGCACTGGTTTCTTTTTATTCGTGCAACCTCAAATGATATTAAAACTGCAAAACTTAATATAGTCCAGAAAGCCTCGAACATGCATAAGAAGCTAAAATCTCCAACACGCATGTAGAATCACTTCCTCTAACAAAAAACACTAATAAAGCTGGAACCAATCATCTACAACATAAGCTTACCACCATGCTCAAAGTCAGAACCCCCAGCCACCCCCCGACAAATAAAGGAACAAAACAGAAAGATTCAGAACCTTTGGCACGTCTTCAGGAGAAACTGGAATCACATGCGGCTCAACACCGCTAGATCTCCTCGCCGTGATCGGCGCGCTGACGTGCACAGCTCCGCGGCTGCTCCTCTTCTCGGTTTGTGCAAAAACCTTCGCCTCGAAGCCAGAAGTCGGCCGCAGTCTCTCAGCCCGGCTCTGGAGAGATCGAGAACCAGTATTCGCAGCAAATGCACCGTGAATCAACCGAGTCGCCACCACTTGAGCCATCGCCACAAAAACCTCTCAGAGAGACAAAGGTAAACCGTCGGAGATTAAGAGAGAGAGAGAGAGGGGGTGAGGCGCAGAAGAGAAGAACTGAATGTATAATAAATTGAGAGAGAGTTTGGAGAAATCGCCGATAAATTTGGAGGTTGTGAAGGCGGAAGGCTCTCTTCTTGTTTGTATCGAAAATAGAAGGGAGGCTTCTAACTCTCAGCAAGCTTCGTTCGACTTCGCAACGGTTTAGAGGGGTTTTAGTTTTGGGGAGAAAATGGGGTTTTCGCTTTTATTTTCCTTGGTGAGGGTGGTTAAGCGGTGTCGTTTGGATGGTGGGGGAATTCAGAGTTACAGTGGGTCAACGAAGAATGGGCCCCTAACATAGGAGGAGCGAAGTCGCCAATGGGACTGACACACGAGAGCCTCGTGCGAAGCTGGACTTGCCCACCTGCTTTTTGGGTCTACTGGACCGGAATTCCAGTTAGGTATATGCATATGATTTATCCCACCAATCTTTAAGTTGTCCAGTAAATCCAACAACAATCATTGCTACAATAGTTTTATCTGAATTATTACTATTTTTGCAAATCATGGAATACATAAGCATTCTATGTACTGTATTACAAATTTACTTATTAGAATATCCATCAATATTCCATTCATAAATTTTATTATCAGAATAACTTATATCAATTGTATCATTATATTCTTCATGTAAGACATCCATAGGTGTTGGTCTATTATAATAGAATTTACTTTGAATAGGTTTGTCAGCCCATTTATTAATAATTTTATTAATTTGATTTTGAAAAACTTGTTTATGATCAGTATTTTCTATCAACTCATATTGTAATTCTTTATCAAGAGTTTTTATACTCAATTTACTGAATTTTTCTTCAATAATTTTTTCTAATTCATGGATTAGTCTTATTTTGAAATCAGATATAACTGGAGGAGGCTGGAAACTAGGAGATGCTTCATTTTCTTCAGATTTTGTTTCTATTATAACCGGTTTTACATTATTTATAGCTTAAATAATAATTTCAATTTTATTATGAATGGATTGAATCTGTTCTCCCAAAATATTAAGGAATAAATTCGTATAATTTTGTTGTTCAAACATATTATTAATATGTTTACAAGTTACTGCAAGTGTATCATTTTCTATTAATTTAGAAAAAGTTGAAAAATTATGAATTTTTACATTCTTTTCAATATGAAAAGTCTGCCGCAGAGGGTAAAGACCTTGATAAACTTTTTCTGATTCTAATTTATAATTTCTTTCCATAACAAAAATATAATTTTTTACATATGTATCAATAAACCATGTTACAAAAGGAATTAAAGCATTTTTTTCTTTACAGGTTTTATAAAATTCATCTTGAAAATATAACATTTCTTGCTTATTAAAGCTTTGGAAAAACCATTATCTGAATTGGCTATAACCTACGTCTTTAAATTCTTCTGAACTGATTTTTTTGGCTGGAGAGCCAGGACTAAAATCTATAATAGAACTATAATCCATTAAATATTAAAATCCATTTCTAACATTGTCGGTTCTAACTCATTTATATTCTGAGTTTTAGTATTAGATTCTCTTACAATATTTTGTCTATTAATGTATAATTTTTCTGTGAAAGGGGTAAATACTTCTGAATCTCTTATTTGAGAAGTAAATGCTCTAGAAGGCATAGGAGATTCCACCCTATAATCTATAGGTGATGTGTAAGATCTCGTCGAGTTACATTTTTTGAACAGTAATGATTTTGTATTTGTATCAAATTTAATATTTATAGTTCCTTCATTATTTTGAATAATATTTGTTATATTATTATGATCATGTATTTGTGTTCTGACCGGTACAGTTTTTTCAATTATCCAATTTTCTGAAAAAATTATTTCTTCCCATTTAATGGGTCTTCTTGTAATAATATTTGAATTACTTTAATATAATATATTAATTATATATTTAACTCTTATTTATAATATATTTAAAAACACAATAAATTATTTATTATATAACAAACAAATCTTGCTCCATTTTATAATATAAGTGTCATAGTGTTGTTTCTTTATTCAAGTTTTTTAACTCCATTTGTCCAAAGTTTGTAATAAAAATAAAGTGTGTTCAGCAAAATTCAATTTGATAGTGCGCTTTGTATAAAAACGACGAGTAATGTAAATATAAGCTTATGATATACAACAAATGTGAAAAACATACCAAGTATGCAGGTGGGTAAATTGATATACAGTAATTGTAAAGTTGTAATTGCTATTTATTAAGTATAAGCGAATTAAAGTAACTATATTCCATTGGTAAAGTGTATGCTAAGTAAAATATTTTCAAGCATATTATTTTTACACAAAATGAGAATCTCTTTGACTTTTTATTATTAATATTCGATTCACACATGTTTAAAGTTAACAAAAAATATTTTAAAAACCATACATAATGTTTATCTTTGTGTTTTAAATATTTTGTTTTCATTATATTTGGTTTCATTTTTAACTTGTTTTGGTATGTTCAGTGGAGATAGAGAGTGAAAAACAAAGATAAATAAGTATGTGTTAGAGATAGTGTGTATGTTTGAATTTGTTTTGAAGATAATATAAAATAAGTATGGTATGTTTGATGTTGTTTAGTGTGAGGCAAAAATTATTGTTTATTGTCAAATCATGTATCTTTTATATATATTCATATATATATGTATGAATATGTATATAATTTTTTAGTTGTAGGCCCTATAATTAGTGTAGACTTATTTTAACCAAAAATAAATGAGGCATTATTTCAAAATATTTCAAAACACCATCAAAACTTTCAAAATAAATCAAGGCAAACATTTACTATGTTTTGTCCATCTCAAAGACGGGCCAAAAATAAAATCAAACACTATGTTTGTGTTTTGGAGATAAATAGAAAAATATAAAGATAAGTAAGTGTGTGTTGGAGATAGATTGTATGTTTTAATTTGTTTGAGATAATTTAAAATATTTTAAAATAAGTGGTGTATGTTTGATGTTGGAATCTTGGATACAAAAATAACTGTTCATTGTCAAATCATATTTCTATTTTATATATTTTTATATTAAATATGTATATAATATATATTTTATGTTTAATGTCAAATCATGTCTCTTTTATATATTATATATAAGTGTATATATATATATATTATTATATATATAATTGAAAAACAAAAAAGACACACAGATAAAGTGTAAAAACACAAAAATAAAAAATGAGTATGCTTTATCTTGTATCGAAAATGCGAAAACATGAATCATAACATAGCGATAAGTTCTTGTCATTTTTCTATTTTTTGTTTTCTCAATTTATTAAAGACAAATTTAGAGATAATTACACCGTCTTCCTCTTATATTTAATGTAATTATACGTAAATCTCCTATAATTTGAAAATTACATTTAATACAATCGATGTTTATTTCTATGTAACAAATAGATTCATCATTTATTTGAAATTGAATTCAAAATGATATTTACACCAAATGGATTTATTATTCACTTATTATAAATCAAATATGTTATAATCAGAATACCCATGATTAATATAATAATCCTAAAGTACTTTGAGCTCGTTTTATTTTAGTTTTACTTATTTTGTTAAACCAAATTAAAAAAAGGTTTATACATGCATGTATATTTATATATTTTCTTAAAAAAATATACAATTAATAAAATTAAAAGGGCTGATGAACTGATAGAAAAATACACAATTAATATATACTATATGCGTATGGTAATCATATAATTGTAGTAATTATATGTATGTATAGATTTATTTTTAATTTGATTTGACGAACAAGTCAAACTAAAATGAATCCCAATTATTTTAGGATTATAAAATTAAAAAGAGCTTGATAAACAAATAAAACTAGAATTAGACAAAGATTTAACAAAGAGTTCTTTGGCATTTTAGAATTGTTATTATTTTGATTTGCTTTATATATTTTTTTTCCACAAATCAATTTTTATAAGGATAAAATTGATTTTTCAAACTTAAAAAGATCGAAGAAATTTTTAAAAGTTTTAATACTTTAGTAAATAATTAATGTGGGGTGGATATTTAAATATGATAACTGTATTTAACTCAATAATTTACATTAAAATTTTTTGCAAAATTTAGTAATATTACAAATATATTTTCGGTTTTAGAGAAATAGGCAGTCGCTATTTTGTAGGAAGACACCGAAGACCGAACCATTAAAAAGTAAAGAAAAGGAAAAGAGAAAATAGAGAGAAATTATGAACACACTCGAGCCTTTCTCAAAAAGGGCGGGAAATTTGCTTCGCGCTTGGCGCCCCCCCTAAAAGCCCTAATCCCAGAAATTCTCAGATCCCCCAAGTTTCCAAACCAGTTCTACTTCCACCCATTTCACCACATTTCGTCTATCATTCTCCCCAAACTTGAGGTTTTTGTTAAAGCTACATGGACGGATTGTCCAGCATCTGCGCTGGCCTCGGAACATTAGAAGAAGACGACAATGGGAAGCGAATTGGTTATGCCAAGGGAGAGTACTGTTCAGGTAAGGCTATCTTTTGTTTTTCGGTTTTATGTTAAGAAAACTTTGTTGCTTATTTAGATGACTGTGATACTACTTTTAAAATTTATTTGCCAGATAACCTGAAGGATTTATTAAGGTTTCTAAGGCGTGATGATCCGGAGAAACGAGATGTGTTCAAGCAAGTTTGTAAATGGAACATAGTGGGAAAAGATCTGATACCTATTATTGAGTATTGTCAAGAAGATCGAAATTTAGTGCTAAATTCAGGTAGGTTTTACCTAGAATTATGGATATGTAATATTTTTGACATACTCAATAAGATCCTTTTTGTTTTATGTTTTGAGTTTTTGTGTTTTTGCAGTGAAGGTGTTGGTGTTTCTTACTATGCCTGTTGAGCCCACGTCTATTGATATAGCCCAGCAGATTGAGTATCTATGGGGATTGAAGTCTGCCATTACGTTCAGTGATATTGTTCCAGTGATAGTGTCTCTTCTGGAAAGTCCACTAGAAAATCTCGAAAAGTGAGTATGGATTTTCAATTATGGTTTTATGATTTTTATTTAATGGAAATTGGAATGGGATCTCTATCTCAAATCTTATATGTGAGTTTCCTAAAGACAAGAAGTGGACGAGACGAGGGTGAAGTACGAGGATTACTTGGTCCACAAACCTAAATTATTAAATACTAGCAGTTTACTTTTCAAGATGTTCACACA
This sequence comes from Sesamum indicum, assembly GCF_000512975.1. Taxonomy (NCBI): domain Eukaryota; kingdom Viridiplantae; phylum Streptophyta; class Magnoliopsida; order Lamiales; family Pedaliaceae; genus Sesamum; species Sesamum indicum. The sequence continues at coordinate 9,460,008 of NC_026148.1, read as the reverse complement.
AGTTTAATTCCATGTCTTCCAGTTCAAACTTTATCTATAACTCTGATTCCAACCTGATGAATTTACTCCATGAACCATGATACCAGTGAATCCTTTACAGAAGAAGATTGGAAATTGGTTCAGCTGGTCCTTACTTTGTTCCGCAACCTTCTTGCTATTCAAGATATATCAACTCAGCAGAAAGCTGGAGGATCGGCCACTCAATTCCTAGCCCTGCGGGACAGGTTTCTAGAACTATTATTCCAGGAGAATGTGACGGACCTGATATTAGTATTGTCTCAGCACACTGGTGGTTCTCATGGCTACCTACGTCAAGATAACTTGCTTTTACTGGAAGTTTTCTATTACATATTTAAGGGTCAAGAGCCGGAGTTGATTGCTAAGGCATATTTAAAGGGCTCAAAGGTGGAAGATGACCCTGAAGAAACAGTTTCTACTCTTCAATCTATTATGACAGAGGAGCAAGAGAAAAGAAAGCTGACCAGATTTCATAAACTCAGTTGCTATTCACAGTTTAGTGGAACATTTACCCGGGTCTCCTTGGTATGCCTTATCAGATTTTTGGAGTGTCGTCCTAGTAATTCATTTTTGGATTAAGTAATTATTACTTTTTATATCTACAACAGGATGGTTCTAAAGCACTTCTTAAAGGAAACCCTTCTGCGTCTGCTGACGCTTTGCTAAAGGCTCACAAGAATTACCGAGGTCCGTCGAAAAGAGAAATGTGGGACCATGGAGAACTGCCATCTATAAAAAATCAAATCCTGCAATTACTTGATGATTTTATAAGCCAGTTTCTGATGGGGGGATACAATGGTATTACTGCATTCATCTACTGAAATGAATATTTTTTTTGAGCTTTTGCATCCTTTTAACATTTTTTTGGTACATAATCAGTTAATTTTCGTGTCCATCAGTTTTGATGCTGTCAATCCGGGAGGATATTGAAAAAGAAAACCAGGAAATTCAGAGTAGCGATGTGGTCATGTTCTTTCAAGTTGCTCAATTTGTCACCTCATTTCAATATCACAAGTGTTTAGCTTCAAAGGTAAGATGCAATTAGTGGAACTGAAACATTTAATCATGCTACGGCCTACGAGTTGCATTTAATTAGTACAGTCTGAAAGAAAGTTTAGTTGTGAACTCTTTCTAATAGGACATCAAATTAGCATTAGCATGTTTGGTACCTATCAAAAGAAAAAAGGAAAACATATTCTTTTGTACTCAAGAATGAGTGGCTTTTCTTTCCTTATTCTCCATTCAGATAGGATAAGCATGAATCACCAGGGAAAATATCCTAAGCCATGTCCAACTCCAAAGGCAAGCAGCCGGTTAGAAGCAATCAGTATTGCTACTTGCATATGCAGGCATGTTCTTTTGATTGCATTGTAAGTCAAATCTTGATTTAGTGATGATGGTAAACATCAAAGCTGTTGAAATAGTTAATCCTAATATCTTATAACACTGAAATAGCCTATTTGTTGAGGGGGACTATTATTCCAAAGCAACTTAACTATACAGTAGAATTTTTCAGTAATGGAAACTGAAGTTTCTGAGTCTGCATGATTGCTCTTACAATGAAGAGTGAGGATGGAATTTAATTGGAAGACAAAAGTCTTAGGCTTTCAAAATTTAGTGTTAATTAAGGAGAATGATTAATTCTTTTGAATGAACCTTGGGTATTAGATGTGTTGTGCTGCAGTGTTGTGGTGTCTGTCAGGATATGACTGATTGTACTTGTTAGTAGTTGAATTAAGTGTTGTTGCATGAATACATCAGTAGAAGTTCGAGATTTAGGTAAGAAGCTAGAGGAAATTCTTTCAAGTACAGCTTATACTCATTAACAGGAGTTGCATCAAACCAGGTAACCTAGAAAGATATCACAGTTGTGTTGATTTTAACTGGAGAAACTTGTTGGAGAATACATCATTTACCTGCTCTGGCTCTATAAGACATTCTGGCACGCAAGAGTCATTATATAAGCTCTAGCTAGCCGATCATTTCAGGACCCAAATTCTGTACACTTGATAAGTAAATTTGTTGGTCCTATTATTTTTCACATCTGAGGATGTGATGGTTGGTAGAAGAGATTCAATGAAACAGTATAATATTCCCAGGTCCCTGAAATCTTGTACTTGATGAATCTCTTGTTTCATAGAATCATCATTTGTAATTTTCTGGTTGCTATCTCAAGTATTAAAGCTGATTTTCTGCCCTTTTTCATTGGCAGCCTAGTAATCATGTTGAAAACAGAGCATCAGCGACTTGTCATGATGACAACACTTTGTTTACTGGTAGTATATGCGGACCAATTGCTGAAACTCTGAACGAGTCGATGTTTCTAATGGTCATTTCGAAATGGCGTTATGCATTTGAAGGTTTAAAACAAACAAACGACTATAAGTTTCTTTCAGCAGCAGGATCCCTGGTGAAAATTATGGTAGACATTCTTCCCATTCAATTTTATGATATTTATTTGCATACAGATGGATGGCATTCTTTCTATTATAATTATCAGTTGCCATTTTTGTTCTTTTTTAAGAACTACTCTCTCAATATCCATTTTCTTTATAATCATTGCTTGGAAAAAATGTGTATCTTTGGCGTAATAAATTATTCCACACATTTCTACTCCATGGGTTTTCAGATCATAATCACTGGCAAAGCATGCATTTAGTGCCATTTCTAACATATGGGTTGTTTCTTATGAAGATACGTATGCTGGATTTGGTGCTGAAGCAATGCCCCGAAGATTCTAAGGAACCTCAGACAGCTCGAGTCCTTCTATACAAGTTATTCTATGATCAAACTGAGGAAGGGATGACTCAGTTTCTCCTGAACCTGATTAGATCATTTGATACTCATAAACAGTCAAAAAGGTATCACTTTTAATACATTGCAATACTCTATTTTTAAAATTTTTGCTCTCAGTGGATTGTTCCTTTGTAAGATGGATGTATAATGCTCTTTACACCCTATACTCAAATTGGTGCTTATTTAGGAGTACTAAATCCCTTGAAGATTATTTCATGCATTCAGTAGAACCAAAGTCATAATTACATATGTTATTCAGATTAATGGTATCTTGATTTGCATCAAGACAGCAATCACTCCTCCCATTCCTTTGTCTGGACTTTTATATGAATCCTCATTGCAAGATCTTTATGTTTGTGCATTGTCCATGACATTCACCTTTCATGTTAATTGTCAAGCCATATACTATGTTTTTAGCTGCAGTGCTTGGTGCTAGTTTCTTCATACAAGCAACCAAGCATTTGTCTGTTGCCATGTCACATAGTTATTTACTCTGTTTGATCCTGAATGACTTGGTGTGCTTTTAAGTGCATCTATTTTCCCCTAATCCTAAGATTAACATTTACATTTTCAAAAGAGAAACTAATATCAAGGGCAAAATAAATGGTGCACATCTTGTTGAATTTTAGCTGGTACCAATTTAAAATGCTAGCTTCAATGCAGAATGAATATTTTTCAATTATAGCCGTTTCATGCATCTAGTTTTTAAAAGTTGATGGCGCTCATGTGCCTATACCTGCAGCCGTGAATATGCCACATTGGGTCTAACCTCAAATATTTAAATATAATGATGTTATAACAAGAGTATGGAGTTTAAGCCTCTAAAATGGAAAAAAAAAATCATTGAATCTCAGAAACAATCACTTACCTAAATGATGTACTGGGTAATCTAGACCATACTCATTGAGCATCTCCTCTGTTTTCAAGCTTATATGATGTCTTTAAATTTGTACATGTGCTTCTTCAATATTCCATGCACTTAAGAATGGTATTGTTGAGTTTGTGTACAACTGATAGTTTTCCAGTTTCTTCAAGTTGAAATGGAGCAGAAAGATGCATGAACAGTGTGACAGACTATGTATGCTAAAATTTACAATGAAAAGTGTCAATCTAGTGAGTCAATAGTAACAGGTTTTTAAAGTTTTTAGTATTATTGGGCTGAATTTACGGTCTGGGGCATTTTGTTTATGGACTTGTCTATTTAAGCAAGATTTGAACATCAATGTTTCAGGCATAGCCCTCTAGAAGGACCACTTAAATCTACAATACACATGTGGAGATAAAAATGTCACTAGTTCTACATACTTGATAAGCATTAATTTCTATTTCTGTTCTATTACTTTGTTAACCCTGTATTTATGATGTTTCAAGTGATCTTGCTAACTTGGTGGAAAGCATGCATGTGGTGCTACGACTATTGGAGAATCTTCAAGCACGTGGCACCTTACGGGTACAGTTGATTTACAATTAATTTTTCATTCAGTAGTTTCTGTGTACGATTTTTTTGATGGAGTTTCAACCTTTTGGTTTATCAAACTACATAGTGCCTACAAACTCATTGGACTTGAATTTCTAGCCCAGTTTCTTTATGAAAGCATCACTTGACTTGTTTTCATTTGTTTCCCCTACTACATTATCTGATTGACTTTCCTTCGGGGTTGAATTTTATTACAATCTTGCTCTCAAGTTTTCTCAAACCCCTTCAAGTGCTTTCTGGTGATGAGCTAGCACGCACAGAATAGTACTTCTTCTTTTAGCATACATAACAAAAGATACTTAAAAATAGCATTATTTAGCAGCAACTGAGCTTCCATACATGGAGTTAGAAGTTATAGTATTAAGTGGACTTGGAGATTTTTACCTGGGATAATTGCAGCTTAGTTTTCTCAAGCTAAGTGTTTCTTTTTGACACAGATTTGAGAATGCTGATAAAATAATTGTCCTAGCCATAAATTCACTTTATTGTGTTCTTATGATGTTAATGCAATGATAATGAATATGCTATATTTCTGGTCAAAAATTGTCATGGAATATAATTTTCACTAATGTTAAAAGTTGAGGTCTATTCAAGTAAACTTTTCTTGAAATGAAGGTTTCGAAAAAGTCAAGGAAGAAAAGGATGAATAAGAGCAAGAATGAAAATGTTTGTGAACCGAGTGTGGACAATGCTACCGTTCCGAATGAGGTTGGCAGCTCCATTTGTGAAGAATCAGCTGATATCAATCTTATTGAGAAGGAGACATTAAAAGTTCAGGATTTTGACGTAGAGGCAGATAGAAGTATGAGGGATTCCATTCAGGTTGATGAACCTGCTATAAAGCCTGCTAATCTAGCAAGCAATGAGTCAGAGACAGATGACATAAATGTTTTTCATCGTGGTGGTCTTTATCCTGAAACTGATAATTCTTCTGGTGATGAGCAGCTAGTATTGACAGATGAAGTTGACTTTAAGGTGTCTTCTTTGGTTTATGCTCTGGCTAACAACAGTGTTATTCAGAAACTATGTTGGCTGCTGAAGTTCTACAAGAGCAATTCTGTCATTACGAACCATTACATAGTAAGCATGCTTCGGCGAATTTGTGATGATTTGGAACTATCGCCAATGCTATACCAGGTATATAATCATTTTAGCTCATTAACATGACATTATAATTCTAGATAAAGAAAAGTATCTCATAGTAATGTCTTGAACAAGTACAGTTATCATACCTCACAATATTCTATGAGATCCTGGAGGAGCAGAAATCAAGACCATGCAAAGAATATGAGAATGTTGTTACCTTTCTGACAAGTTTGGTTCGGAGAATGTTGCGGAAAATGAAGAGTTATCCCCTTCTCTTTGTGGAAGTTCTATTTTGGAAGACACGAAAAGAATGCCATTATATAAATTGTGGATCCATGCTAAATGAGCTTAACAGTATGAAAAATAAAACTGGGCAAAGCAGAAGTGACACTAAAAGTGGAGGAAATGGTTTGTTTGAGGAGCAACAATGGGTACGAAGGAGTATAGCAGATGCCCTTGGTGATGATGATTTTGTAGCAGCTCGGCAGGACAGCCAAGGGTAAGTGATGATAACCTTAATGGTCGCTCTATTTTATGTTTCTTTGTAAATTTGTCTAAATAGAAACTACACATGACTTACTATAGCATTTTTTCTGTTGAATTAGAACTAATAGCTTATTTCAGCATTTTAGTTTTGAGCAGCTCAGGCATTATATACTACATTTGTTCCTGGATTCTGATTTACCTTTCTTCTATGAGATCTAATGCGTCTAATGACAGACATGGTTAATGAGATTAGGAAGTCAAAGAATCTTTACTTTTGGCCTGAGATTCTAATAAATGATGAACAGGGGATATGATCCTTTTGAAGGCAAATCTCAGAAGCTGGCACAAAGTCATGGGGAACAAAATGAGACCAGTACATCAAATCCAAACAAAGCCATTGATGGGAGTGAAATTTCTGATAGGCATGGTTTATTAGAAACTTTTTTTTTTAGTTCTTTGTGGTTCTAAGGTTTGTCCTCATTCTTCTGTTATTTCTTTGATTCAGGGAGGGGCGATCTGAAGAACCTGACAGAATATCAAAAAGAGGAAGCCGCCTCGTTCTCAGTGATGAAATGGAAGGCAGATTGAAGGATCTCTATGAAAAGTAAGCACAAAATTACATATCAACTATATTGCAAAATACCTTCTGAACCATTGGGAGTACTGGGGCTCTACAGCATTTTGTCTTGATCTTCATCCTCCATATAGATGATTCCGGTGCTTTATACCCTGCTTTTATTACTCAATCTGGAATGTGATTCTTCTAGAATACTCATGGTTTTGTTTATTATACCCCAGGTTATTGAGATTTTCACGTTCTTATAAATGCTTTCAAATTGCAAATTGCCAAACTGAAACAATTTTACTCCCATCTATGGCATGCTAGGTACAAGGATAATCCAGATTGTTGTCAGCTCATTGCTGGAGAGCTTGATCCAAATGGGGATATTTCGAAAATGCGAGTTGCCAAGACACTTAAACAGCTTGGATTTAAAATGCCAGCTAGGGAAAAGATGCAGAGGTCTGATGCCTCCATTCAACTTGGAACCAATAAAAGGGATCTTACAAGGGGTAGCATTACTGCAGAGGAAAGTTCACCCTTGAGAAAACCTACGTAAGTTGGTTGAAGCATTTTGAATGCTACTGTGTATTGTCAGCTTGCTGCAGGGCCTGTTTTCAGGATAATTGCTCTAGATTTATAAACTTTTCGTTTGTGGTTTCCTTTTTCTGCAAGTTGATGGATAGTCCTTCCTCTTCCTTCTTAGGCATTCTAGAAAAAGAGTACACGCATTTAGCGTGGACGAGGAGCAGAAGATTAAAGATTTGTTTGAGCAGTAAGTGCTTCCCAGCTATGGCTATCCTAATATTACTTGACTGCATTTTCGCATAACTCTGTAGAATCTGAAGAAGTATGCAATGTCCTAAAGGTTTAAAGATCAAAAGAGGTGCAGTTACATGATTGCTAATGCGCTCGATGGCAGTGGCAGAATTTCTGCAGCTCGGGTTTCTCGCAAACTCAAGCAACTTGGCCTTGTTGGGCCAAGAAAGAAGAGGTCTCATGCTAACAAGCATTTGAAGGACGAGGATTTTAGTGACATTTCTTCAGAAGCTGCAGGCAAATCCGACGATGAAACATTGTTCTCTAGGAGAAACAGGTGACAACAAATTACTGCAATCCTTTGGATGTGTGCATATATGTCGGTGAAGTTGTTCTTATGTGTTCCCCTATATCTCAAGCCCTGAGTGACTTGTTTTGGATGGGTGCCTCAAATCTGTTCTTCATAATGTTACTCTGGCCTCCTAGTTTTTGCAGTTCCTACCTACTTTTAACATGCTTTTTGGTTTAAGGATGATCCTCGTCAAAATCTAAATCAGCTAGAATGAAACATTTGTGTCTGGAATTAGTTTACATTTTCCGTTTAGCAAGTCTTTCTGCACCTTGATAGATATAATGCCATTCTCAAACATCCAGTTTCTTTGATAATATTGTTGACACCAATTGTCATTTGAAACATCATCAGTTATCTGACCTTTTAATTCAAGCCCTCCTGGATTGTCACATTTTGTCTCAAATTGAATTTTCATATTAGTAGAGGCAAGTTAAAAGCTAATAAAAGAAAAAGAACTATTACTGTTTTCAGATGGTGGTTTACCGTTTTTTCCAAAGTTGGTTTGTACTTTTCTTTTCTAATTATCAAATAGTTAAATTCTGAGTTATGAAAGTAGCTTTTCACATTTTAAACCATCTTTGAAGCTATAAAATTTTTTAACTGTTTGCTAGTGTAGTTTCCTCAAAAAGTTATTAGCGGCAATGTAATTCCTCTAAGTTCTGCTATGCCTAGCACTTGTATTCTAGCAGCATTTTGTGTATAATATCCCAGTTTGTTGCTGACATGGTTCATTATCTATTTTCTTTTCCTAATAGAAAGTGGCATAAACTACGATACAACATATATGTGAACATTCAGGATCTCCTCTTATCTATGTCTTTTTAGGGGCAAACAAAAGCGAAATGAAGGTCATTATGATGAGGAGCACAGTATGAAGATTGCGCAGAAATTGCCCGAAGATGTGTCTGATGATGAGTTGCTCAGCTCTATGTTTGTGTACGTCTGTCTCTCTTCCTCTCTCCTCTTCAGTATGGATTCTGGAGTTCTTGCTCTAGTTCAGTAGTATCTGCATTAAGGAAACCTAAATAGGCCATATATGTCCCATACCATGTTTATTGTTTCTTACTAAATTCTCCGGTTTTTTACTCAGAAAAAGAAAGAAAAGGTCCTCGAGAAATGATGATGATGAACATATGAATGGTTCATTTGAGAAGAATTTAGTTGAAGCTAACTCCATAGACAGGGATACTCAAGTTCCAGAGAGGTAAGTAAACTGCCATTTATCTAATCAAAATTTTCCTTACGTTTGGTTCAATGATTATTTTGCTGCCAAGATTGAGCTTAACTATTCTTATATATCTTAGGTAAGTTACTTCTGTCAATAAACAGTTACTGGATTTGGGTGTTACACTAGATAGCTCACCCAGGAAATATGCAAGTTTTTTTCCATTTATTATAGCTCAGGGGGTGAGAGTGCCCTGATTTGCCAGAAATTCCCCTCATGTCAGATATGTTTGTCATTGTTATTTCCCAGAGGCGGCACAAATCTTATGCTGCATTCTCCTTTACCTTTTTATATTTCATTACTGCAGTGTTGCATGGATTAAGCTGGAACTAGTTCTAAATTTGATTCATGCTTTGTCAGATTCTTGTCCTACAATTACTAGTATGTTAATAGTACCAATATCTTCCAGGGATGCTTCTGGGCTAACCAATCAGATTGGAGCTGTAGAAGACACTGTAATAGTTGATCATCCTGGCGATGCAGAAACTGAAGCAATTGTAGTGGATAATCCAAATGAATCAGATGCCAAGTCTTTTGCGAAAGCTGATGACTCCTCCAAGCAGACGCTCTTTGATGATGAGCTTGATGATGAATTAGTTGATTTTGATAAAAACACGGATTCTGTTACGACACAGGAAAATAGTGCATCAAGAAGGCGGCTGAGGATGGTAATAGATTATGAGGACGATGACGAATAAGGTTGTTCGGTTGCATGTCTCTTGTAAATGCTGCATGAATGTAATGTTTATGAAACAATTTTTATTTTTATCTTCTAAAATTATGTCTCTATTATGCGAATTACAAAAAGAAAAGGAGTGGATTATCATGCCGGTCTTGCTCGACTCTTTCCATTACAAAAAGAACAGGTGCTAAAATTATTCAATTCCGTACACAGAATTATCTTTTATGTAGACTGCGGAGCTGCTCGTTGAATGATGTTATTATACACTTCAACTTAAAGAGGATTCACTGCAACATATGATCTTGCTCTCAACTTTTTTCTATTCATACTGTCGCCAGAGTCTATTAAAGAGTCTTAAATGCAACTAAAACCTTCAGAATCATACAGAGATGAGCGATTTGGATGAATAAGAAGTCAATGTTTTTCGAGCAGTTACTCTGGAGAAGTCGTTCACGGAGTCTGTTCCCAAGTAATCCATAAAACCACACAGGGTAAGCATATAATAACGGGTTTTCAACCTAAAAGAAATAAATAGTTAGACTAACAAATATTAACAGTGCAACGCATACTAGTTCAACGAAATAAACATGCCATAACAGTACAACATAGAGCAAGATCTATTTTACATTGAGAAAAAAATTTATTTGTATATACCTGACTGGAATACCGGCCCATTAGACCCAACAAGTACGTGGGCGGTCCATCTTCGCACGAGGCTCTCGTGTGTCTGTCCCATTGGTGACTTCATACACCTATGTTAGGGCCCACTCCTCGTTGACCCACGCACGGTAACTCCTGTATTCCAAGTGGTAGGCAAAAGTAAAACTAGTCCAATTCTGAATTACCCCACCATCCAAAACGACACCGCTTAACCACCCTTACCAAGAAAAATAAAAGCGAAAACCCCATTCTCTCCCCAAAACTAAAACCCCTCTAAACCGTTGCAAGAGTCGAACGAAGCTTGCTGAGAGTTGGAAGCCTCCCTTCTATTTGCGATACAAACAAGAAGAGGCCTTCCGCCTTCACAACCTCCAAATTTATCGGCGATTTCCACAAACTATCACTCATTTTATTATACTCTCAGCTCTTCTCTTCTGCGTCTCGCCTTCTTTCTCTCTCTCTCTCTCTCTCTCTTAATCTCCGACGGTTTACCTTTGTCTCTCTGAGAGGTTTTTGTGGCGATGGCTCAAGTGGTGGCTACTCGGTTGATTCACGGTGCATTTGTTGCGAATCCTGGGTCTGGATCTCTGCAGAGCCGAGCCGAGAGACTGCGGCCGACTTCTGGCTTCGAGGCTAAGGTTTTTGCACAAACCGAGAAGAGAAGCAGCCGCGGAGCTGTGCACGTCAGCGCGCCGATCACGGCGAGGAGATCTAGCGGTGTTGAGCCGCATGTGATTCCAGTTTCTCCTGAAGACGTGCCAAAGGTTCTGAGTCTTTCTTTTTTGTTCCTTTCTTTGCCAGGGGGTGGCTGGGGGGTCTGAGTTTAAGCATGGTGGTAAGCTTATGTTGCAGATGCTTGGTTCCAGCTTTATTAATGTTTTTTGTTTGGCGAAGTGATTCTCCATTCGTGTTGGAGATTTAGCTTCTTATGCATGTTCGAGGCTTTATGGACTATATTCAGTTCTGCAGTCTTAATATCATTTGAGGTTGCACGAATAAAAAGAAACGATCGCAGCTTAATTTAGCTGACTTAGCCTGGGTAGCTAACTTTTAGTTATTTATTTATGTGTCCTTTTTCGTTTTTCTTGAGTTACCCTATTTTCGTGTCATTGAATTTGGCTTCAGAGTTCGAGTCTGTGAAAATGTACTATGTAAAATTAAACTTTAAGAGTGTCATTGACAATATTTACTTGGGCATAACTCACACTGTTGAGGTGATTTGAACGTCTGTTTGGTGGCTAAACCATCATTGTGCAGATATGGATTAGTTATGTAATCTTTACCAAAAAGCATCAGCATTGCTTTTCTCTTGACCAGGCAGAAGAACAAAATCAATATTTACAGGGGATTCCACAAATTGGCGAGACATCAGTGGGTATATGGTCTAAGCCTACGGTGAGGCGCAAGACAAATATTGTTTGCACAATTGGCCCCTCAACCAACACCAGGGAAATGATATGGAAGCTGGCAGAGGCTGGAATGAATGTTGCTCGTCTTAATATGTCCCATGGAGACCATGCATCTCACCAAAAAGTAATTGACTTGGTTAAGGAATATAATGCCCAAGCAAAAGACAATGTTATTGCCATCATGCTTGACACTAAGGCAAGTCTTCTTTTGGGATGTGAACCATACATTGGTATCCACTCTTCATACTAGAAGAGCTGTATGTGAAATGTACGATACGGAATTTCAAATATCACGGCTAAGTAAATATTCATGTGATGTTTTGAGTGTCTAATGTATTTGTTTTCTAATGCCTGATGAATTTTGTTGACAGGGTCCTGAGGTTCGGAGTGGCGATTTACCTCAACCCATTACATTGACAACTGGCCAGGAATTTACTTTCACAATCCGAAGAGGAGTTGGCACAGCAGACTGTGTCAGTGTCAACTATGATGATTTTGTTAATGATGTAGAAGTTGGAGACATGCTACTTGTTGATGGTATAACCTATGAATCCTTTAATTGTGCTTTTCATCAACTGCAGACTATCTAGGAATAGAACATTTGAATCATCCATCTTGATGGAAAGTGGAGTATTGTTCACTCATTTTTTATTATGTTGTCCAAATTTTTTTTAGTGTGAAAATTTTGCATTCAGAAATCAAACATTTTGAATTTCTTCCTATGTGAAATATCTGTTTATCTGCTCACCAGCTCATACAATTTCTGGCCATTAAAAAGATCTTGACGTATGTGACATGTGGGCATGTGTACGCCTTTTAGATACTATGTTCAAGAGGAAATTATGATTCTGCTTTTATTCTTACTTTGTTAGTGACTATCGGTTTGCAGGTGGTATGATGTCATTAATGGTAAAATCAAAGACGGAAGATTCTGTGAAATGTGAAGTTGTTGATGGTGGAGAGCTTAAATCCCGACGACATCTTAATGTTCGTGGAAAAAGCGCAACACTGCCATCCATAACTGGTTAGATCAACAATGATACTTCTTACATTAGGATGATTTATTTCATGCTCAATAACAATGTTGTAAATGCATACTTGCCAATGTTGCTTCAACTGATGGGTATTATTTTATGTCCTCTTTCTTGCTTTGGGTGACAAATGGGATGATCCTTTCATGGTGACTTATAACAGAAAAGGACTGGGATGACATAAAATTTGGAGTGGACAACAAAGTTGACTTCTATGCTGTTTCCTTTGTCAAGGATGCAGCTGTAGTCCATGAACTGAAGAATTATCTGAAAGGTATATTTCAAGTACTAGGTCATTAATCACAATACATCTTGGAAGGCGTAATTGTATTTTGATGTATAACTGCTGCGTCTTTAGTTTCAACTATCTTAATGTTTTTCCCTGCAGATGCTGGTGCAGACATTCATGTCATTGTAAAAATTGAAAGTGCAGATTCCATACCAAATCTGCATTCAATTATAACTGCATCTGATGGGGTAAGAATATGAATATTTATTCCCCTGAAACCAGATGAAACTGCTCGAACAGCAAGATGTTCGGCTATGATTTAACAGCTGCTTGTCTCTTTCTTGATTCAGTACTCCCTTTTATCCTTCTACCTTGATGAATCATGCATATCAAATTAATTCCGCAAGCGAATATCTAAATGCCTTTTCTTTCTCAGGCTATGGTTGCGAGAGGGGATCTTGGTGCAGAGTTGCCAATTGAAGAGGTTCCTTTATTGCAGGTAGTATACTGATATGTTGTTAAGGAAACATATACATCTTTCCCCTGCCTTTATCTAGTCTAGAGCCTGTGGAACATGGGTAGCTGGATTTTCTAATGCTGGTTACATTATCTAGGCCATAAATTGATTTACAAACGCAATTTATCACAAATGCAGGAAGAAATTATTAGGATATGTCGTAGTATGGGGAAGGCAGTCATAGTTGCAACAAATATGCTCGAAAGCATGATTGTGCATCCTACTCCTACCCGAGCAGAGGTATCAGATATTGCTATTGCTGTTAGAGAAGGGGCAGATGCTGTTATGCTTTCTGGAGAAACTGCTCATGGGAAGTAAGTAACCATTTCTTTGGTATAATAATAGGGCAATTTTTTCACATACTTTTTTATGCATTTGTAAGGCTTCACCAAATAATTGAATTGATTTAGTTTCACTTCCGTGTTAGGTTCCCACTGAAAGCAGTCAGGGTCATGCACACAGTCTCTCTGCGGACTGAAGCTACAATGGTTGGTGTACAAACTCCAGCAAATTTGGGCCAAGCCTTCAAGGTCAGCCTATGTTTACTGCATACATGCTCCGTCACGCAAGTACATGCATGTACAGTCACTTACATTTTTATTGACCTATCATTTCTGTTCTCTGCAGAATCATATGAGCGAAATGTTTGCCTTCCATGCAACAATGATGTCTAACACCCTTGGAACTTCTATTGTTGTCTTCACTAGAACTGGCTTCATGGCTATTCTACTGAGCCATTTTCGACCATCTGGCACAATTTTTGCTTTCACAAATGAGTGAGTCATGTGAATTTACATACACAAACTGCTTTTTCAAAAAGCCAATGTGTAAGCAAAAGAGGTGAATCTCATGCAATTTAAATGCATGTCGGTGTCTTATCTAATAATCAAGTAGATCAGCAGGTCCTCCTTAACATGATTACTTTTGTGTAATAAAATGATTTTTCCGGCATTTCGAATACTTAGCCTTTTGGCAATTCTGCAGTTCTATTTGATTGATATATTTTATATAACTGTTCACAGGAAGAGAGTACAGCAGAGATTGGCCTTGTACCAAGGTGTTTGTCCCATACACATGGAGTTCTCTGCTGATGCTGAGGAAACATTTGCCAACGCTTTGGCTTTGTTACAGGTGAATACTCTTCTCTGCAATTATTTAAAAAAAAAGAAAATTACTCTTCTCTGCTGATGTTACAGGTGAATACTCTTCCTGAACTCTTCTCTGCTGAGTTTTGACTGTCAGGTATTTTAGACCAGTTTAACAGAGGCAATCATAAAATAGTAACAAAGAATTGATGGTAGATGAAGTTGTATTTCACAACCGGCCTTTAGCAAGAAACTATTTTCCAGATTGCAGTAAAGAATATATTAATTAGGGTAAATAGATTTTACCCCCTCAACTCTTCTCCAAGTCGCATTCACCTCCCTAAATTAATATACGTTAACATTAGCCCCCTTGATTTAACAAAAATACCCCTTTGCATGCCATATATATTTATATGTTCCTACTATATTTTAAATATTTTGCACATTAATTTACTATAAGATTATGTTTTACTTAGAAAAAAAGATATTCTTAATTAAAATGTGGAAAGAGTAATTAATAACTTGAGCATTATTGATCAAATTAAAGTAATATGTTAGTATGATATATACAAAACAAATACTAATCATTCAGAATTTGTTTTATTCATTTGATCTGAAGAAGTTATTAATTAACTAATCAAATATTCAAATGAGACTTGGCTATTCTTGACAAATGGATAAATATATTTAATTAACTTAAATAAAAGAAAAATTAAAAATTGAAGAAATGTTACACATTTTCGAAAAAATATGAATAAATACAGTTTTGATCTAATTTTCGTAAAAGATATATATTTGAAAATGAGATGTAATTATTCATCTGTGTCTATAAATCGTTAGATTGAGTAATTGATAATTTAAGTTTTTAAAAATTAATAATATCTTTTTACATTCGATGTTTTATTTTATTTATTTTACTCATATATTAATTAATCCTTAGTCTTTGAAGTTTAAATTACTTAACTGATAATTACTTTTTTTTTATTAAAATTAAAATATATTTGATTTATTTGAGGAATACTTTATGTTGAATTTAAGATGAAAGTTTTAGAAAGTATTTGTGCTTTAAAAAAAAAACCTATATATATATGTATACTAGGGCAATTTTGTCCAAACATGTAGTCAAGGGGGTTAAGGGGTATAATTATTAGTTTAGAAAGGTAAACAGCACATGTAATATAGTTGACGAGGGTAAAGTGTATTTAACCCTAATGATGATAAATAATGGTTGATATGTTGTTCTATAAGTTCATTTCAATTTGATGCAAAAGAAGGACCCAAATAACCGTATTTTGGTCTGACAGCACTATCCCTGAATTTTTTTTTTCAATCATGTGTTGTATGATTGGCATCTGTTTCTGTATGCATCTTCATTGCAGTCTGCTTACTTTAATATGTCTATTTTCTTATGATAACCTCTTGCCAAAATGTAGAAGCAAGGAATGGTGAAAGAAGGCGAGCAGGTTGCACTTGTTCAAAGTGGTAGACAACCTATTTGGCGGTTCCAGTCCACCCATAATATTCAGGTGAGGAAAGTATAGATGGGAAAGGAAATTAGAATCTATACCATGGCATTACGTTGACAGTCGATGCATAGATTGGAAAAAGAGTGTGGTGATGCCCTCGCTTGATTGATGCGTCTTGGATGCTTCAGCTTTTCACTTGGGGGCATGTGCTGTGGTGCCGTAACCATAAGTTATTTACTTTAGCTGAGTTCATTTCTTTTATATTTTGTACTTCTCCCCCATCCTTTTGAACTTCTACTAAATGGCACTGGGGTTCCTTGAACTTGTTACGGATTTGTCTGGTTGAGTGAAAGTAATGTGAGAGGTAGAAAGGTTGCTCAGTTTGTCGCCTGTCTGCTTCCTTAGCACTGTAACTTCTATTTTTAATCGTAAATGTAAAACTTAGTTTATGGAATCTTTGTTCACTTAAAAAGATGCCCTCGTCCCGTTTATCTTTGTGTTAACACGGCTTTCGGTTTGGATTTAGACATTGGCAACTTTCGTATCCTTGGATTAAAAATAAAGTAAATGATCATGAGGAGTTTCTAATCTCTAAATAAGAGATCTGACTGGAGGTGGTTCAGCACAGATCCCTGCAAAAGCCATAAACTGATTTTTTATCCTTCAACTAGGTCTCATCTCGTAGCAGACCACTGCGGATAGAAGGTATTAAACCAAATTACACAATCAGAAATAATGAACACCACAACCATAAGAGGCCATTATCCAGCAACCATTCAACGACATAGACAGAACAATACTTACAGCAATTATGTATTCACAGGAGACACATGATAGTTAAATGTATTCACAAGAGACACATGCAGTTTAACTATAACATAATGTAGCCACCCTACCTACCTAGATTACACACTTGACTTTAAAATTTCTTGAATACATCTATACCTGCTGCATAAATCAGAGACAAATACCTCATCCACCATGACCAGACCCAATAACTAACAAAGTACAGACTCCTCAACTTGAACCAACAGACAACTAAAACACAACCAACATAATGGCGTGAGGGATTCTGTTCATACCCATCTATGTGACATAGGAAAAGATTTCTCTGGCACCAATTCACCACTGTTGTCTTGAGTATTATTGCTTGTTGCAAAGGCTGTCCCTCCTTTAAGCATTGCCATCAGGCTACCTCCATGCACCCTGCCTTCAGGGAGAGAGAGCCGATCCAAGCAAGCATTTCCAACCACGAAATTTTCTTGTGCCATAATTGGCAGAGATATTGGTTGATGTCCATGACTTATTGAACCAACTGATCGTGCCCCATTGTTGTCAGTGGTGCAAGGATAAGGAATATGGGTTCCAGCTGGAAAAATGCCTTTCGTTTGAGTAGATGTGTTAGAACTCGTGTCCTGTGTCGTTGAAACCAACTCAAAGCTGCCATGGATATCTTTTTCCTGCACTTGCGCATTGTGGGCAGCACAGAGGCCAGATTTTCCCCTTGCAAACTTGTCACAAGGAACAGCACCTTGACTGCTGAACTCAGAACCCAACTGTCCCCAAGAGCATCGTTTCCCTCCACCATGCGCCTTGCAAAAATCAGTGCTTCCTTGTGCACTTTTTGGACAGCCTGCAAACTTGCACCTTTTTCCACCACCATGACGGACACAGTAGCTTGTACGACCCCTGGCACTCTTGGTACATCCAGGCATAGCACATCTTTTGCCCCCCCCATGACTAACACAAAATAAAGTTCCCCCGTGAACGCTCTTAGTGCATCCTTCTGATGTACATCTTTTCCCGCCACCGTGGCCCTTACAGAATGGAGTGCTCCCTTCTGCACCTTTTGTGCATCCCAAAACCGTGCACCTTCTGCCACCACCGTGAGCTTTACAGAACATTGTGCTCCCTTGAGCACCTTTTGTACACTCAGGGTATTGGCAGCGACGCCCACCTCCGTGGGATATGCAAAGGCCAGAGATGCCCTCAGCACTCTTACTGCAATTTTCCATCTTGCACCTTTTACCACCCCCATGACGGATGCAGAGGCCAGACTTACCTCTTGCTGCACGAGAGCAACCCTCATGACTACACCTCCTACCGCCACCATGACCTATGCAGTAGTCAGTACGGCCTTCGGCACTTTTAGTACACCCAAGATGCTGGCACCTCCGACCACCACCATGTGCCTTGCAAAATACAGTCCTGCCCTCAGCTCCCTTCTGACAACCAGCTTTTTGGCACCTCCTGCCACCTCCATGGGCAATACAGAGACCAGAAGCACCCCTTGCACCCCTGGTGCATCCTTCAAAACGACAAGTTTTCACTCTAGCTTTGCGTTGTTGCTGTTTGTTAAGTAGACAAGAAGCACTGCCAGCCAAACTTGGTGTCACCAATGCAGTTGAGGGGTTACTAGACACCACTGGATTAGGATTCCCACTGTCATGGACTTGGTCAAATGGGATGGAGATCTCTAGTGGACAATCCAAGGGGGCAACAAGAGGGCCAGTTTTCCACCGAGAAGATGTTGACCCTTCATCCACTAGTTGAAATGTAGGGGTTAAAACTGGTGACTCAGAGTAATTCTGGTAAGGAACGAATCCTTGGCTGCCAGTGGTTACATCAGATTCAGCAGGTCCAGTGGATAGACTTAATTGAAGGTTTAAAACAGGCCTCCGTACCGTAATTGCATTCAATGCCCCACCAGCAGAAACCTGCTTTGGATTGGATGACCTGCAATCTCCTATGTTGAGGTTGATACTCAGACCAAGATCTACAGAAGACTCCTCTTCAATTTCGTTCCCTGAGCATATGCTAGTGCAGGAACTTGATGAACGCCCCAACCCAAGAACCAGAGAAGACCCATCTTTGAATTTAATTGGTCGATCAACAGTAGTACATTTTCTCTTGCTTCCCTTGGAAACATAAGAGCCTGGCAGGCCAGGTGAATCAAAATCTAGAGTAGAAACAACAGTATAGTCAACAACTTCGCCCCCATCTCTTGATGCAGAGGCCAAAGTAGCTGTATGGCCATGGGTACCATCCATGCAATGAAATTCACGACTTCAACCGAACTAAAAGGTAAAATATATAGACACGAAAATAATATAAAGAATAGATTGCTGGATTTCTGTGGTCTACAGGGAAGAAGGAAGGGCCGCACAAGATCTAGTAGCTAAAAATCAACCAAAAGCTTCTGAAGATGAAGCAGCAACCACCACTAACAAAACCTGATGTGTCCTGGCGGTCCATGCTAAGAGCTAAGTATGCAACTTTAGCACTTCAAAAGTTGCAAGAATATCAACTGAGAAGCATTTACAACCGTCTCCAAGTGAAACTCACAACTGTCATCCTGTTTTAAGCAATCAAAATTCACTGTCAGCTGAGAGTTTCATATATAAACTGAGACAATTTAAGTCAATGAAACCAAAATTATCATGAACCAAGACCTTACAAGATAAAACTGATACCATTTAACATTAACTGAAATCCGAAATTAACATATTCCTATAGCTTTCTGCCAAGAGAACTAACTCTAGATGCATGCAGGTCCCTCCAGGCACAAACAAACACAGCGGGAAAAAAGTAGGACGATATACTCAATTTTGCACAGAATTAACTTTCCAGGTGAAATTGTATGCAAATCTTAGATCTGATAATCTACCTCAGGCATACTCGTATAGAAACATAATCCAAGATAACTGAAGAAAGATGTCAAACTGGCACTCTTTTATATTTTTTATCTTTTGCCATTTTTGGTTCAATAGCTGAAAAAGATCAAATCTGTTTTTCCAAGAAAAATTCCCTAATGGATCAGCAATTCACAGGAAAACTGTAAAGATGAATGAACTAGCAATGATCAGAAAAAGAGGACACAACGCGCCAACTAACAGTTTAAATAAAATTCATTCCAGGGCGAACTGTAAATTTACATGCAGTATGTTATCCCTCTTCAAGACATCAACTCCAATCAGTCAAGAATGTCCCGTTAATGGCATTTCTTTTAGAAACATAAAAGTCACAAACTTTCAAGTGAAACCCCAGGTCATCAACCCCTCCTGGCTCCTGCAATCCCATCCAAAAAAATGTAGACTTACCATCCTTGATTTAAGAATATAAACTATATACAAAACTTTTTCTTTTCTTTTTATAGTGAGTAAAAACTTCAATTTCAGACTTTATTATTCATATAAAAAAAGCAATTTCATACGGACAAATTGGAAAAAATCCGGACTACAGAAAATCAGACACAACTCACTGTGAACGCAAAAAGAAAAGGTATTATTTTTTCTTTCTTTATGCTTGACTGACAGTTCGAAGGCACCAATATAAACAAAAACAAAATAAAAATGAAAAAACTAGTCGGAAGAGAACTTAAATTACTTTCCATCTACTCAAATTTCAAAGCAACAGAATTTTCCTCTTTCCACCAACAAGACTTGAATCGCGAACGTGACAAAAAATGAAATTAAGTCCAATCACTCACACAACAGAAGGTACTGAATTATGCTCTTTATAGAAGGAAAAAAGCTCAATCACCTCAAGAAATTAAGGGAAATTGAAGCGGAAACTCAGCACGGAATGCGCCGCTGTGGAGAGAACTAGGGTTTTGGCGGTGCCGTCAAATCCGAGAGTGCTCGAGAAAGACAAAAAGACTGGTGGAGAAAATGAGATGAAAAAAGAGTGAGAATTCAATTAATAGTGGAACTGGAGGCGCATTTTAAGAAATTAGGCGCACGTTTGGTGGGGATATTATGAATCCACCGCGAGCGGCCTCACGTTTCTTCTTATGTGCCCTCGGTGGTCAACGATCTTGCAGATTGGATATACTTTTGCTTTTCACTATTGCCCGCACCCGATTTTTGCGACTATATAAAATAAAATTATGATACAAAATAATAAAAAAAAAAACTTAATTCAAGGACGCCCTCCTAAACTTCGACCTCTTCTAAAAAAATATTTAATTAATAATTATTAATTTTCTCCAATTTATTTTATATAAAATAATAATTTAATGATATTCATGACGTGGCTTATGCTCATCCAAACACGTACACAATACGTGCATGCATCCTGAACGAAGAGTAAGGACCATTCCGACAGAATAAGAAAAGTTTATGGGTGTTTCTGTAATTTTCAGAACTTAGTGTACTAATTCGCGTTCTGACAGAAAGCCAAGACGTTAGCACATGAAAGAATGAATGATGTAACCGCAACAAAATTGCAGATGACGTAACAGATGACGCCAATTGGGAGCGTCCCGTAGTCGCTAATGGTGCGCACCCGGGCCCCACTCCTAATCACTGAAATTTAGCAACTAATTATAATTTCCCTTTTTCCTTTGTCATAATTAGTTGTCATGGCACACCATACATACGTACATATAAAATTTTTTTTTTATATTTTAAAATAAAAATTAACAAAATAGATACATAGATTAGTATTAAATAGGAGTGGTTAAAAAATACAAACCGAATAATTTGATAATTTAAAAAATTAGTATCGTAATGTAACCACTATTTGAAAGTAATTAGGAATTTTTTTTATTAGTATAGATATATAATTAGTAAAGAAAATTACCATATATATATAATAGTTATGTCTTTAATTAATTCTAGAGATAATAACACTCTCCTCCCTTAAGAATTTGGTATAATTATACGTAGATATTTTCGTGGTTTGAAAATTTATATTTAATATACTGTAATTGCTTTTGTCTAATAATTAAGCTCCCCCATTAATCAAAATTCACTTAGTTTACAGATATTAAAAAAGTTAAATGAAAATTGATATTTACCTTTGATCAACTTATTGGTGACTTATTGTGGGTTAAATAAATTATTTTTGACTAAATCATCCTTTTAAAAGGTAAAAATGTACCTCCTCACATACATTAATATATAAAGATGCACAATGATAGTAAAAATATTTATTTACCTGTGATAAATCAATAATAAGTCAATCGAAAATAAGTATCCATTTTTTATTGTTAATACCAGTAAATTCGATAAATTTTGACTGATGTGGAGACTTATTTGTTAGATGAAGCAAACCCTAAATGTACTAGATAAATATTCCAAACGACATAGAGTTTACATATGATTACGTCAAATTCATAGGAGAAAAGTGTAATTATTCCTTAAAATTAACTAATAAAGTTATATTTGAATTAATAAACTTTTACCATATTAAGTGCAATAAGAATTTTCAAGAAAAATGTAAGTCGACGAATAATTCAAGTGTTTACATCTGTAATATAATTAAGACAAATAATTCATATAATAATAAAAATAAGCAATTATAGAATAATTATAATTATTGCTTATTACATGATTAGTTGGATTTGATTTATTGATATGCATATTTGATCCTTTTTTAATTTAAATTGGATATTCAAAATTTCTTTAAAATGAAGGAATCTTAGGGGACCAAAAACAAAAACAAGTGTGTGATATTAATGAAGGCGAGATTTGCCAGCTAAAAAGAGACTCTCAAAATCCTCAGCCAATAAACTATTTAGCTAAGCCTTCATTACCTCATAATTGTTTCCTAATTATTCTATAATCTCCCACTTTTCATTAATTATATATATTCAATAATATTTTTACTCGTTCCTTCAAGAATTTTACATATTTATGATGATATATATATATATATATTGTAAATTTATGCATTTTTGAAATGTATCATAAAAAATTAAAGCAAGCAAACGAGGCCTAGGTATGTGGGACGAAATTATTATGTTTGACTTAGTATTTGGTGAATAAACACATACACTCACCAAGTGGTACAACTTGGAAAGAGGAGAGGAAACACCAGGAATAAAATCCAACTTTAATCAAATCAGAATTCATCACATTTGGCAGGAAATATATACTCTTTTGCAGAGCCTGGATTTGCAGTCAGCTTAAACACCAGATAAAGGGACACGTCAACTTCACCAATTATTCCTTACTTTAGTGATCAGATTGAGATCTCACAATCTAAAGATCGTGAATTCGAGTTCTATAAATGTAGATGTTTAGTAGCATGTTGTTTCTTTATCTGCATTGATGTTGTTGGTTTAATTTAAAAGTATTAGTGTATTGCGTAACAGTATGCTAGTTATTCTACGACCATGTATTTTTTTTAGAGTATATATAAAAAAAAGTGGACAGGTAAAAGTTCACTTTTTGATGTGTAGAGAGAGCCATTAATTTAAAAGAGTATATAATTTGAAAAAGGGAAGAGAATATTACAGGTAATATTCTCCAAATTCCAACCTATCTTATGTTGAATAGTTATTTTGATTTCTATTTTTTGGGTTTGGAGTTTGTGGGAGTGTTTATGTGGCAAAAATTAGTTGCTTGTTAAGTGGAAAAACCTAAAGGGTTTTTGATGTGTTGTTGATATTGATAGGTATAAAAGTCTGCTAGTAATTTTGTATTAGCTGTATTTATTAAAAAAAGAAAAAAAGTTGGGTGCATATGTGTGTTTTTTATGTGGCTTTGTAGTATGTGTTTTGCACTTATGGTTTGTTTTGATTGGAGTTTCATAAATTTTATAATTGAGAAGACAGTTTACTATAAGTAGGTTGTCTTGGGATCTGTAAGTTGTATGAGTTTTTATTCTATAATTGATGTGGATTGTATTAGATGATTGTTATTTGTATTTGATAAAAGAATATTGTAAAATTGAATGATATCATCTTTTGTTTATTTAAAATAATAATAATAATAATAATAGTAATATTATGACATCACTAATTTCTAACTATTATTTTTAAAAGTACTAATATGTGAAAAGATGTTGCATGTGGAATGAAAAATGTTATGGTCTTTCTTATGGTACATAGTGATATCTGAATTGAATGTCAATGTGACATCCTCGTCGCTTTGGCCGAGTGGTTAAGGCGTGTGCCTGCTAAGTACATGGGGTTTCCCCGCGAGAGTTCGAATCTCTCAGGCGACGTTGACTGACTGTTTTGTATGTGACTGAGGCCACTCTTTCTTCTATTCCAATAATTTTGTAATTTATGGTATCTACTCCACTTATATTTCCTTCTTGCCTAATATTTTTTACTTGCCAAATACAAACTAAAAAATTTCAATTTGACCTACCAAACAATTCGTATCAATTTTTGTAGTTTGAATTTTGATACAAATGCGACTTGACTATTAAATAGTCTTTTTTTTTTTTTTATGAGTTATCCTATTTTGTTAGTCTATCATATTTAAATTTTGACGATAAAATATAATTTATCTTTGTACAATATTATTAAATACGAATAATATATGATATTAACTAGATTTGATTTAATCACATTACGTAATGAATAGTGTTCCACGCTATTTTTTTTTTCTTTTAGTTACAATGGAGATGGGGGACGGAAACTGAGCTTGAACTTGGAACATCTTTTTCTTTTTAAGGAGAAGTGATGCCAACTCAATTAAATATTAATGGCTAACATCTGCATTATTTTGTTCTATCATATTAAATCACGTTCCAATGACAATAAATAGAATCAATGTGATTATACTTATGATACGTATCACTTATATAAAGGGTTAAATGCAATTCACCATTCTGTGATATGTAAAATGAGCAAATATCTCGTAGAAAAAAAATAACAAATTATCCTCCTATATTTAAAAAATAAAGCAAATTACCCCTGTCAATAATTTAGATATGGATATAATTTGCTATTATATTTTTTACAAATTTTTTTTTTCTTATTTCTCATACACATGACATAAATTGGATTTTTTCCCCTTATATATATATATTGGACAAGTATAAAAAAAGATACATTTAATTGGCCAATTTGAACCATTCTTATAGTCAACGAAAAGAAGTGTTGGTAGCGGCTACAAATTGAAAATAAAAGCAATGACATTGACCACTTTTGATTCTTTGACCTTTATTATCATTCTATCAAAAATCAAAAGTGATTTATACTATCTAATATTCAATAATATGAAATCCAAAATTCTGTACTACGTTTCCTTCATCTTATTTCACATCTTCTTACATCTAATCAATTATGGGCATGTTTACTTCATTGGACTAGTCGGCATCATTACATCCTACACATTGAAGTAAATGAAAAATAATCTTATTAAATAGGTCTTAATAACATTTTGACTCATTTGAAAATGCAAAATTATACTTTGCTGAAAAAAAAAATTGAAATTATACTAACATCATTTTCAAAAATTTTTTGTTTACACATTATTTTGCTAGGATTTGGATAAAAATACTGACATTAGAAAAAAAGTTTATAAATTTATTCCTCATTTATTTTATACTTGTAAATGAATAAATATAATATATATTATATATAAAGTGAGATTAATCTCATTATATTTTTTTCCTTGTGAGTACAAAATTAATACATGAAAATATCAAATGAGGGCCAAAATTAAAAATTTATATAACATTTTTGCCAATGTCAATGTTTTTGTTCAAATCTTAATAAAAGATGATTATGTGTAAACAATGAATTTTCGAAGAAAATACAAATATAAATTTAAAATTTTATTGAAAAAAAGTATAATTTCACTTTTCAGGAGGAGCATCTAAACATAATTACTCATATTAAATAATCATATCACACATATAATTTCAGTTTAGTCATATTTTTTTATTAATTGCATCTTTAAAGTAAATATGCCCGATAAGTATTTTGTACTTATTATGTAATTATTTATTGTTAGATCAATACAATGCACTTGTTATTTACTAAATTTGAATTTGGTGCAATCAAATTGAAACTAAAACTTTTGAAAATTGGAGCAAATTATTGTTGCTATAAAATAACAACATGGAGTGGAAAAGAGAACTTCTGTCTTATTTCTAAAAGCGTGCAAACGACATTTCTCAATCCCAACTTCACACGCTTTTTACAATGGCGGCACTATATCCGCTTTGATCATCCCAATACTTTGACCAGAGCATCACCCCGCCATATTTCCTCGATCTTCGGATCACCGGAAGAATCTGCCCTGTCAGCACCTCCGGCGGGATGAAACCACTTCCGGCGGCCTGAGGTGCTGCCGGCAGGCCCAGGAATATCTTTCCAGCATTGACGGAAGTCGTCCAACGTATCCATGAATTCTCCAAATTATCCGTATTCCCTGAAGTGTACTGGCATGGAGGGTTAT
Organism: Sesamum indicum; assembly: GCF_000512975.1. Classification (NCBI taxonomy): domain Eukaryota; kingdom Viridiplantae; phylum Streptophyta; class Magnoliopsida; order Lamiales; family Pedaliaceae; genus Sesamum; species Sesamum indicum. Next base: position 9,434,026 of record NC_026148.1, on the reverse strand, counting down.
TGTAGAACTGAACCCAAACATAATCAAACAGGCTGGTATTCAGCGCCGCCCCCAATAACCGATCGGGAAACGGGCACTGCGGTGCACCTGTCACATACACTCTTCTCCCATTCCTTCTGTACGATTTCAAAAATCTTACGAGATCGTCGTAGTATAGCGACGATCCCAGCTCGATATCCAAGTCGATGCCGTCCAAAACGGCGTCTCCGAGAGGCCGGGTGGCGGAGGCGTCGCCTCCGCCAAGAAAATTGTTCCATAAATAAACGGACAAACTTTGGGCGTCTTCTCTGGAGGAGAGAGAATAGTTTCCGACGCCGCCGCCGATGGAGATCATGACCTTGATGCCACGACGCTGGCAGGCGCGGATTTCATCGCTGAAGACGCGGCAGGAGTTGGTGGCGGGATTGCAGTGGCCAGCGAGGTTGAGCTCGGGGATCTGGCCGCCGCCGAATTTGTAGAGGAAGGCTATGTTAACGTAGGAAAATCTGGCAGTGGAGCAGGTGTCAGCGAGGGTGCCCTCGTTGCCATTTTGACCCCAGTAGACGGCGATGCCGCCTTGACGGGCAGAGGCGGCGAGGAGGAAGCTTTGGAGGAGGAGGAGGAGAGGAGCAATGAGTTGACGTTTAATTTCCATTATTGGTGTGTAATAAATTAGTAAGAGTGGGTTTTCGGGGGGAAGAATTTGAGTGTTATTTATACAAGTGAATTTGAAAGTAGTAATACTTAGGATATTGAGGGATTTAAGAAGAAAAGAAAAAAAGAAGTAAAATAAGGTTGTATTAAATTATGAATGCAAAATTGAATAATAATGGTAATGCAGAGTGCAGGCGGAATGGGAATTAGAATATTTTGACTAGAAATGGCGTGAGTTGAAGTCAATGAAGCAATAAGCGTAGACTTTTTGTTTTGGTGAAGAGAAAACTAGACATGAAAGGTGCAATTAAGAACGTGGATTGACTCATTCAGCAAAGCTGCTACATTTATTTCATACTTGAACATGAGAAGAATGCTCAATAAATACATGTCTTACTACAAGAACTGAAAAGAAAAGCACTAAAATAAAGAATGAGTCATACAACAACTTTCTCTAAGTTAAGAATTTGAATACGTCGTGTTCAGACAAGGTAGATAAGATGTACATAGAAAGTTTTCAAACCAAATGCCTTTTCACCAACTTCTTTCTAAATTTGTTTAACTACACTGTTATTTTCTTTAAGAAGATCCAGTAGCAAACACCATCAATTATGCCCATCAATGTGTCTCTCATCACTTATCAGTCGTCCTGAAACAAAGCCTTGGAAACAGAGTATGAAGAGCTCACAAGATCCTTACGTGCTTTATCGCCTGAGCAAGCACGTTTATTTCCCGTCATTGGGGTCTCGCATACCACACTATAAGTAGGTGTTTGCCTATCCTTCCCTTTTGATTTGTTTGGGAGAGAATCAAGCTTACCTTTCAGTGCCTTGGGTTGCTTTGGGGCCCAAACTCTTTGCAAATCTCGGGCCTTGCTTATGAATGGGGCAAATCTTCTGGCCCTCTCCCTCCTCTCACGAGCTTCATTTAGGATTCGGGTGTGCTCATCTTTTCCTATATCTTGTGGACTTTCGCAATGATTGGCAAGAGGCTGAGAGGAGTTTCCTTCAGTTGAGAATGATAGGTGAATGCTGTTGGCTTCAGTCTTCTCATTTCTATCATACTTATCCTTCCATGATTGATTGCTATCCTCACTGTTAAACAGGAGACTTGGAGTCTCATCATCAACATCACCAAATGGCAGCAAATCCATTTCTGTGTATATCTTTTTCACAAAATCTTCAAGCTCATCTGCATACCTGGACAAATCTTGTGTTAGAACATTCAACGTTGACGCAGAGCGCACTGCAATCATGCCAGAAAGTTGATGGTGTTTCTGTGACAACTATTTCCTCAAATTTTCTTGAATACGATAAGGAAAGGTAGAACGAAAATTCAAAAGCTTCTCAATAAAAAACAACAGTGTTAGAAACATTATTAATTTGAAGTGAGTGTTTACCTTGCTCTGATAGTTCGTTCAACATAATCGTATAGGCTAATATGACCATGAATTCCTCCTGCCACAAGGTACTGAATGATCTCTAAAAGGGAACATATCTGCTTCAGCAGCTTCTGTTTTCTAGATTCCCCCATCATTTCTGAAGCAGCTGATCGCAGAATCTCTATCCGAAGTAAAATCTGTAACTCGTATCTTGTGCAAATTTAAGGAAATACATGAAAATAATAGGAAATGTAAATTCAACTATGTATACCTATCTGACACAGGAAACTAAAGTGAGGTATAAGGATACTCTCTGACTATATTTTCTGATGATGAACACTGATCAGAATCCTGGTGCATCTTCTTCATTTCTTTGGGTGCCTTTAGTAGAAGTTCAATTAATTTGCTACCAACAGCTTCCTTAGAAGAATCATCTAAATTTCTCATTGGTTGTTGACCTTCAGAACTATTTTCATCACAATTATGATGCAACCAATGAATGGATGATTTGACAACTCGCTCTGCCAGATTCTTCAAGTCCATTCCTGATTCCAAACTATGTTGGATCCTCTTGGAGAGACTGTTGAAAAAGGTTTCTGAAGTCTCTGGTTTTAAAACAGGACTAGCTCCCTCCTTTGCTGGAGATGGCTCAGACAAGAATGCATTACAAGCAGATAGTTCCTCTATCGACTTGGATCCCGGCAATGTTGTTAAGCAATATGGATCAAGTTTCGTAATTTGTTTCATCCAGCATTTAAGGAATTTTAGCTTCTTAGATTTTTCAGAATGTCTGGCAATGTAAAGCTCAAACAAGTCAATATCAGATCCTTCAAAGGCTGCCTTGTAAAAGGAATTCCATGTCATCTCCTGATACAGACGCCTTAAGCTTTTTTTCCTTTTCCCATCTCCACGTGGTTCACAATTATCAGAGGTTGAGGTATCAGTTTGGGAACCCAAACACCTGTTTGAGTTGCTCATGTCCTCATCACAAGTATCACGAGTTTTATTCTCTATCTTGGGCAATTTAGATCCACTTTTACCTCTACTTGACACATGATCAGCATCCAAGATGCAGATGAGAGCCAAATGAGTTGTGAAAGGCTTCAGAATACCCATAAATATATCTCTGTTGCTACTCGAGAGGGACACCAAGGCCCAGTACCCCTTTGTATGAAGAAAACTTAGAAACATTTGCCAGGTGGGTGGCTGACTTCTAGAAGTGACTCCACCCATTTCTCCATGCAGCATTTCCAGAACCCTGTCCGCAAAAAAGTCAACACCACTGTTCTTTTTGTTTTTCCTCTGCTCCAGGAAGCACTCCCGCACTAGAACAATCTCGGACGAGCCTCCAATCCTCTCACAGTCGTCGTATCTATGAACACTCTTGACATGTACTTTCATATTTTCTTTAGCTAGACGAATCCAAAATGCATCTTGACCGTGAAAACTCTGTGAATCTCTAGATTCAGCGGCATTCAGAATATCATCAGTTCTATTACTACAAGGCAAACTCTTCAAGTTTACAAACTCAAGATCGCAGCACTTGCATTCTAATGGCATCCCATTCACATCCAATATCTCAAGGCTCAATTCTCCACTATAAGTTTTCTTATTCAAGCCCCCGAAATCCATAAAGCCAACTGACACCCCAATTTTTGGATAGATCAACCCAAAAGGTAACAAAGCTGAACCTAAAACAATCAATTCACTAGAACAGAATCCCCATCCGATTTTCCTAATGCCATCCTTCAAGATGACTAGATTGTTCTCACGTTCATTTTTCTTCTCATAAACCCCTTCAAATTTCAGTTCCTCAATCTTAACATCAATCCAACACAGATGAATATCCCTAATAACAAATGCCTCCTTCACAACACAAAACACCTCATCAAACTCACGCAACTCCCAAAAATCAACCGAACAACTAACTGATTGACCAATCGCAGAAAGCAAAATAACCAAATTAGAAGGAACTTTTACAAAATCGCCATCATTACAATCATCCTCACCTAACAGATTGTCCTTCTCAGTCTCCCACGAGTAGTCGTGAATTAACTGAAGCAACGAGCTCACGGCATTCGAAGCACGCGCAGAGCATGGTGAATTCGGCAAATCAATGATGGTAGAAATAGAATCGAAAGTGATGGAGAGGGAAGCCAAGGTTTGGGCGGGAAGATTGAAGGAGAGTGATGGGGTAGATAGGTGGCGCGGGAGAACAGCGTCGGAGCGGAGGGGAGAGAGGGAGGAGAAGAAGAGCTTGTAAGCAGATAGGGAGGCAGAGAGCGGAGCGAATTGTAGCAGACGAGCTGCTACGGAAGTGACGGCGCGGAGGTAGGCGGTAGGGTTTTGGAGGGTGAGAAGTGGGTGGAGATCTATGAGGAGGACTAAGCGTTGGGTTTTGGAGAAGTTTACCGGTGGTAGATTTGCCGGAGTCATTGGTAGAAGCTTTTTGGTGGTGGTGGGGCTAATGTGCGCGGGATGTTTGTTGTTTCGGCATGGAAGGTTAATGTGCTTTGGAGGAAATAGGAGAAATTGGACGGATCGGAAAGAAGAGGCGAATTGCTAAAATGAGCCGAGGGGATCAGGCTATGGGGTTTGAGTGGGAAAATGCGGAAAAAACAGGCGGGCGAAATTTTAAATTGCTTTGAAAAGCGCGTTTCCTCCTAAAATCGTTACATCATTGTAGAGTTCGGGGAAAGAGAGCACGTGATGAAAAGGTAGTCACGTGACGAACGGGCACTGCGAAAGTGGATATCAGCGACGTCGTATTGAACCCTATCTTCATCTTCTCCAATTTTCTCTGCATGAAGACTGAACTCTGAACACTATCGACTCTGTATATTCTTGCAGCGAAGGGGATCATTGGAAAAGACGAGAATGCCCACCATGTCTACCTTCAGATTCTCAATTCTTGCACCTCCACCACTTTCAGTTCCAAGATTGTTTCCCCCCAGAAGCCCGTCAATTTCCAGGAAATTCCCACCTCGCCCACATCTTTTCTCCTCAGTTGCCAGCTCAAGAAGGACATTTTTCCACTCAAAGTCATCTGAAGAAGAATCGGATGTCTCGGAAGCAGAGGATGAATGGCTGCAGAAATTACCAGAAAAAAAGAAGGCTTTGTATTCTCACAGTTTGCCGTGTGTTGAAGCATGGCTGAAGAGTCTAGGATTTCATCAGAGTAGAGATGATAGAGCTGTCTGGTTTGTGGAGAATCCTGATTGGCATGCACAGCTTTCACTTGATGTCACTGATTTGTACATAAGGTTTGCGCTTTTATGGATTGAATATTTCCATTTTCTGCGTCTTGTCTTTCAAGATTGTGTGTTATGTGATTGAATTTGGTGGTGGTTGTTTTACTTCTCGTTTTAGTTAGTTAAGTTTTATGATGGGATTGGAGGTAGCTTAGCTTGGAAATTTGATCTTTGCTTTCTCCCAAGAAAAGATCTTTACAATTCTTCAGAGATGATATTGCCACTGGCAATAAGTCTATCGTCTTTCATTTTGCCCCTCAGTATCTCTAGTAGACAAGACCAGAATTTCAGGAGTTTTTCCCAGAACTTTCAAAAAAATTCAAGCTTACTATCATGACAGCTTCTATAAAATATCACTACTCGTTTGATGAAAGTATGCTGTAGTACCTTAGTGTAAGATGTAAAATTTCCAATGATCTTCTCTCGAAAATTGCTTCAAGACATTTCGGATGAGAGAGTTATGCTGGTCTTCTATTGGGCATTCTTGCTGTAAGCTTTGAGTAAGAAGATGGGATTCATATATTTGCAGCACTGAGTTTAATTCATTCATAACTCTCCAGCTTCACTTCTTGAGATTCAGAATCCAGTGATATGTCTCGTTCTTAATTATAGTCTGTGGTCTGAGAAATCCTCAAGCAATCAGTGCAAGATGTTCTTTTTTCCCACAACTCATTTGAAGGATCTTCCATCAGATTATGTTGTCAGTTGCAAGATCATCTGTAGTACTAATTGGTCTTGAGGTAGTATTTGGGACATGCTTTTTAGTACCATTTCTAAGCACAGCGAGTAGTTTACGTTTAGCCTTTAGATTCTTGCTTGATATCTCACTGTGATGGGCTGTCTTCCAATGTTCTTATTCAAATATCCGTTTATCCTTTCTTGATTTTAGTTATCTTTTGCGCTAACGACTGTAGGTATCTGAAGAATGGACCAGGAAATCTTGAGAAAGATGTTGAAAGGAGATTTAGTTACGCCCTAAGTAGAGAAGATATCGAAAATGCCATACTCGGAGGACCATGAGGTTGATAACCCATTAGTTTGTGTGGTTTCTTTTAACCGACCTCCCACAAAATTATTCTCCTACAAGACTTTGAGTGGGGTCTGCGTTGCCACCTGAATCACCCTCTCGTTGAAGTTGTCAGTTTATCACCACATAACTAATAGTATAATATTGAAGGGAGGAAATATTAATATGAGTAGAACTTTATTTTCTGTGTGTTGCCATTTTGCATTTGGTTCTTGCTGAAATTGAACTTCTGTGAATGGTCTGAGAACTCGTGCACCTACTGTCATGGAAGTTCTGGAAACCACAACTGAAAAACCAGCAGAATTGTAAACAGGAAAAATCTCACTTCATGCTGGTAGATTCTCTTGGACTTTTCCAAATTCACTTGCAATGAATTGTATTATCAAAGTTGGATCACTCAGATTTTTCAGTAGAGCTTTAGCCTGTAATCTGTTGGCAATTTAGTTTGGTAGTCCGATAGAATAGACGATGCTATTTTGGTGGAAAATGCTATTCTGTTACGTGTATGGTTCTTAATTATCTTGAAATAGCAAGCAGTATATTCTGTAAGGCTCTAGATAGAGATGGCACCATAATGAACAAGTTCATTTCATAAAACTGAAGCTATACAAGATCAGCAACATTGTTACATGTTAGGACTTCAAATACATTCCTTGATTTATTACAAAACCTGGACATCGACTCTTTTGTCATCTCTCCTACCTGTTCTCCTACCAGGTTGGATGTAGGAACATAGGCAGAAAGCATTTGCCTACCATCCGGTGAGGTTGGCTGAGCTGACGGAGTCCCTTCATCTAAAGTTAAGAGTGCAAACATTACATAAGATATTGCAGTGTCACTTATTTTGGTTCTGCGGAATGATGATGAGACCAATATTCCTGGACAAGCTGCCCAAACAATGAATCTTGTCTCTTCATTAGCTTCATTGGTTCATCAAATTCCACCAGTTTCCCTGTTTAACAAATAACATTAAACGGAAGACAGATGTAACTGAGAAATGGTGAACAGATGAAGAAGTAACAAACACTCACCATCACTAATGGCTAGAACCATTGTAGAATCCATCACTGTTGGTATTCTATGAGCCACAGTGATCACAGTGCAATCCGCAAATTCTGTCCTGATTGTCTTCTGCAAGATCATGTCGGTCGTATTGTCAATTGATGCAGTTGCTTCGTCTAGCACCAAGATCTTACTTCTCCTTAATAAAGCACGACCCAGACAGAACAATTGCCGCTGCCCCATGCTCCAGTTTGATCCATCTTCCACAACTGTGATCACATAGGTTTTGTTTGTTTGGTCATGACCAGAATATTGACTACTTACTAACAAAGTTTTGAGAAGCTTACCAGGTGAATCTAAGCCACCTTCTTTCTCCTGCACAGCCTCTTTGAGCTGACACTTTCCTAGAACCTTAAGATTCAAACCAAGAGAAGACAGATATTTCCAAGGAACTATTAATACAAAACCATAATTTCAATAAATGGGACAGCACCAAAACAATTTTAAAGCAATCAAATATTTACCTCCCATATTTCCTCATCAGTATGTTGACCTAATGGATTCAAATTGTATCTCACAGATCCAGTGAAAAGAGTCGGGTCTTGAGGTATGATTCCGAAACGCGACCTCAAATCATGAAGCCCGATTTTTGAGATGTCAATTCCATCCACAACAATCTTTCCTCCCGCAGGTTCTACCAGACGAAACAAGGCACCGATAAGAGTAGTCTTCCCACTGCCTGTTCGACCAACAATGCCAATTTTCTGTCCTCCTTCAAATATGCAACTTATCCCTCGTAAAACAAGTGGTGCATCTGGTCTATATTTGATCTGTTTCAATTAAGACTGACTTAGTATTATTGCAACTTTTTTCTTAGACAAAGAACCAATGCAAGAAAATGTTACCTGTAAGTCCTGAATCTCTACTTTACCCTCAGTTGGCCAGCTAACAGGGGGACGATTATCGTTTATCACTTCAGGTGCCTCACTAGGTATGTGCATATACTGGTCGAGTCTTTCTACAGAAATGATGTAGTTTGCCAACATGCACTGGTTATTAATGGAGAACACAAGGGACATATTCAGCGAGAGACCATAGGACAAAGCCATTCCGATGAATCCTGCAACAAGAATTGAAGATGGGAACTCTTCATGTAAATATGTGTCAAGATTATAACAATACAAAATGATTTATCATGAGTTAGTATTATCACGTACCAGAGCTAAAAGTTCCAGGAGGGAGTAAAACCATGCAGAGGCCTGCAAAGGCAAGAACGGTTGCACTAAGGGTTTCAAGCCTTTGGATCAACCACTCATTTGCTGAGAAATAGTGGAAGAAAGGACTGCCGTTTGTGTCGATCAGTTCAAGATTCTTGGCAAAAAACCGGTCTTCCTCTTTAAATGCTCGAATTGTAATGACTCCGGCTACAGATTCAGCAAGATGGTTTGCTACAAAAGATTTTGTGGTACCATTAATCCGCATCAACTCTTTAGCAGACGAGTAGTAGTACTTCTGCAGATGTGGGGGAATTCGCATCAGATTGTTAGCCCAATATTTACAAAATATTAAATAATGGAATGAGTATTCAATAATGAAAACAAACAATCACCTGTAAGCGAATAGCTAGACAGATCATTGGCACAGACACGAATAAAACTTGCCATGTGATAACAGCCAAAACTGCAAGGTTAGCATAGCAATTTGTGGTTGATCCAACAGTGAATACCAAGTTGAAGGGGACATCTAGATCAACGATACTCAAATCAGAGGAGACCTGTCGGAATAGCAATCATATGCAGACCCTTTAGTTCCGTAACTATCTTATTGTCATAAAATGTAAACTTTGATCCCCAGGTGGCAGAAAGATTTACCCGGCTTAGTATTCTTCCCAAAGGTGTAGAGTCATAAAATGACATTGGTGCACGAAACAAAGAAATCAGAAGCTGTGAAAATAATGCTCTGGATGACTTCATGCCCATGACGACGGTGGATAGCGTTCTAGTGAGCAAAAACAGAGATGACACAACTCCAATCAGCAAGTACACGATAATCAATCTCAACGTGTTCATATGTGGATCGTCAACATTTGCTGCCATCCAAGAGTTCTGTATTATCTGACCAATGACAAATGTTAAGTGACAGAGAGCAGCCACAGCAAACACCAAAAAGCCTCTATTGTTCTGCTTTAAATACAGAATATAGGGCTTAAATCCAGTGTCACCAACTTCCCTCTCTTCTTTCTTTATCAACTGATCAACTCCAGTTGCTTTAGCTTTCTTCTCTGCATAAGTCTTGTGAATCTCTTTTGAAGGAGCCTCACACTTTAGAGATGCAGTTACTTCTGAAAGCCGCTCCGCACCAGCAGTCTCTTTGTGTGCATGAACAAGATTCTGAAATTCTTGGCTTTTGTCCAGCAACTGAGTATAAGGAGCAGCATGCAAAATCTCCCCATCTGACATCAACTGTTCAAAAAATTCTGCTTACTTATCTTTCTCGTCACTGATTAGAAATTATAATCATTATCATTATACAAATGGAACGAGGAAGAAGAATAAGAGTTGCAACATATATTAAATTAATTTAGATAAATTCTACCATTTTAATAAGTAATAATTGCATTAATTAAGCTAACATCAGGATGAACTGATAATTTAACCAAGAAACTTAGAAATGAATGAAATGCCTCAGCACAAAAACTCACCAAAACAGAATCAAATGCAGGAAGAAAATCAACTTGATGAGTGACCAGTAAGACAGTCTTCACTGAAAGGGCTCCCATGACATAGTCCTGCAAAGTTTCCCATCAGATTGTAACTTATGATAAGGGAAAGGTCAGCTTATAACTTAAAATGATAATACTAACATTAAACAGGCTCGTGGCAGTGTGGGCGTCAACAGCACTAAAAGGATCATCCAAGAGATATATATCAGCATCCTTATACAGAGCACGAGCAAGCTGGATTCGTTGCTTTTGACCACCACTAAGGTTAACTCCTCTTTCTCCTATCTCAGTGAGATCGCCATAGGGTAGCAGCTCAAGGTCCTTTACTAGTGAACACCTCTCTAATGTATCTTGATACCTCTCGTTGTCCAAGGCAGAACCGAAGAGAATGTTATCTCGAATGCTTCCCGTCTGAATCCATGCTGATTGTGAGACATAGGCTATAGTCCCATGAACTTGAACCTGGAAAATATATTAGACCAAACAAGAATTGTTTATGTGGTACTGCAAGCTGGTGAAAATTATTTAACTATCAAATGAATGAAAACAAAGGCAAGTGACTCACAGTTCCTTCGGTTATTGGAACCTCTCCAAGAATTGCTGCAAGAAGGGTAGATTTGCCCGAACCCACTTCTCCACAAATAGCAATCTTGTCACCTTTTTGAACTGTCAAACTGAAGTTTCGAAGTGTGGGCTTCAGTGGATTCTCATCCCATGACAGATTGGCGGACTTGAAAGCAACACTTAGATTTGCATCATCTATTTCCGACTTTTTCACTCGGACATTTGCAGTTTCGAGCTCAGGTGCCTCAAGAAACTTCACTATCCTGGCAAATGCAACTTTAGCCTGAATAAACACTCCAATAACATCAGGAATGCTCCTAACAGGATCCTGAACCAGCCGCAAGGTTGCTACAAACGTGAAGACATTGCTAGAAGACAGTGGAACTCCAAGAAAATAGCAGGCGCCAAAAGTAGCTGCAGAGACTAATACAGGGGAAGACCAGAATAGGAATGAATTGTATGCTTTACGCAGTTGAACAGCTTTCAACCATTTATCTTCGATTTTCCTCAAACTTTCTATGACATGCCTGAAATGAGTTTCCCATGCATATAACTTCAACACCTTCATGTTCACAAGAGCCTCTGTCATAGCCTTCAACCTTTCATCTTGTGCCACCATGAGTTTGGATTGGAACTTATGTTGTAATTTAGCAAGGGGCATATTGCAAACGACAGTGAGAACTATAACTATCATGGCTGCAATTGTTGCGAGCCCGACAGCTTGGAAGAGAATAATGATTGCAAAACAGAGTTGGACGCTAGTTGTCCATATCTGGTGGAACCAGAACGGAAATTCACCAATACGGTAAGCATCTACTGTAACATAATTCATTATTTCACCGCTTGAATGAATCAGTTTAGCAGCATTCGATAATCTTAGTTGCTTCCAGTAAATGGCGGCTGTGAGTAGTGACCTTACCTTCAGACCAATTAATCGACATCTAAAGTACCACTGTCGTTGAGATACTGATTCCAGGATCTTTGTAAGGAAAAGTGTTAAAACCAGTATATATTTCTCATATGGGGAACTCTCTTGTCCTTCTGCAACCTTAATGAAGGCTTTGAGCAGCAAGGGACCAGCAGAAATAGTAATTACTTTCAGTAGAGCAAAGAACCCCGAGATGAAGATTTCTTTCCAGTGGCATAAGAGAATGGTTGTTAAGATTGAGGGCTGGGCTGATGGATCAGATTGTTTCCGTCTGTTATATATCTCTGCATATTGCAAGTAGCAAGACTCTGCTTTATCATCCTCACGCAAGTTGGGTATATCTTCATCCTCAAGAGTTTTCTCCTTTCCCCTTTTCATCAATGGATTCAACCACCAAAATGTAAATTTACTCAAACAACTTGCTTTTGCAAATGGAGTCATAATTCCGACAGAAGCAGTTTTACTGCTGCCGTTGTCAGTGCTGAGCAATGGATCATAAATATCATTTTCATCATCACCTCCATATCTGAAACCTTTGTAAGTACACAATATCAATAAACTCGATCCCACAAACCACAATACATCTAAGACTATCTTAATTGTCATCTCTTTTACAAGAATCGCGGTAAAAAGTGATAAACTGCAAGAAAGTCCAGCAGAGAGGAAGGCAAGAATCGATAACAGCCTCAAAGGAGCTCTTGGAAACTGCTGTCCCCTGAGGCTCACAGTTAATCCGAGCAACAACCAGATTAACCCATGAAGAATGAATAGCATCCACCAATGCAGAGGTAGATAAGCTTGAGTTCTTCTCAATTTCTCTTCTAAAATCCAGACTCCGAGAGCAAAATAAACAAATCCCAGAAAACCGTTATAAAGAGCTGACACCAGCTGCAAACTTGAAATTTTGCATAAAGATGCAGCCATATGTGAAGACTTGAATGATGTCTTGGAGAATATAGTGAAGAAGAACATGATCAGGAGCAGGACATCGAAACAAATTATTAAGGCATGATTGATGCATGAAGAAGGGCGGGTTAGAAAGATCAAATCAGCACGACACCCATTCTCCAGGCCGTCTGAACAATTGGTTTCCCCACAAAACAAAGTCCATAGACTCCCCATAACTCCTTAGTTTCTACACCTCTTGATCTCTGGAAAATTCATACAAAAAAAAACAATTAACATAGACAAGTGAGAAGTAAATCACCAACATGTCAAAAAGTTAAATCATCAACAAAAGAACTAGTGAACATTCTCTATACATGAAGATCCTCAAAACGAGAAATAATAATTTTGTTTGGCAATTAACATAAACTTCTAAAGACCCTTGATTCACACCAAAAATGGGGGAGGAGAAAAGGAGATATGAAATCATCGTACAGAGATTTGCTATGGGACAAGAAGTAAGTATGCTCGCTTCACACTGACATTCACATGACATGACATGAGAGTGCACCAAAACATTCATTACGGAAAATTAAGAAAGACTTGATCCTACTTTATTTGACTGCAAAACTCTCACCAATTACAGAATTACAGAAGTACTGTATCTAATCAGTTGGTGCAGCCACACAGTTCAAGAGTAGTTGCAACATTCTTCATCAATTAATAGTAAACAGGTAAGGAATATTAATGAGTTGTAATTGCATTCAGAAGGAACAAAAATTACTATTAAAAAAAAAAACAAGAGTGTATTCAGTGAATATAAAAACAAATATATATACATAAGCCCATTTCCAGATTTGAGCACCACAGCTGTTTGACACATGCAGAAAGACGACAGCATCCCAGACAAACACAATACGAAACAAACACGCAAACTTCGGGGAAATGATTAACTAAGAAATGACTTGTTTTCTCGTAGAAAAATACTCCTACATCAACGTTCAAGATCAATGAATAAACAATAGGAATACAAGAGAATAAAGAATCCAAGAGGGCAATACAATACTAGCCTGACAAAGCCCACAACCCTGCGGTCTGTTGCCAAGGTGTATTAATTTGCTCCTTCCCAAGTGAAAAACAAAATATAATCATATATATGAACCAAGAATCAAATATAAACACATGTTCTTCACAGTTCGCACGAGAGATACAGAGAGAGAGAAATCAAGAATCCAAGAATTTATACTTGCTTAGAAAGGTTGCTGAGTAGATCAGAGGGGGTTCAAGAATTCAAGAGATACGGGAGCATTTTTATGATCACGGCCCCAATGACGTACAGAAACACATCACTGTGTGCTGTCAGTGTATAGATACATTTAGATATAATATATATGTGTGTGTTGTTGGAATTTTGGGACTGAAGAATAATTGGCGTCATGGCTCACGTTTCGCACGGGAGGAGGAGGACAAGTGTCAAGTGTTCAACCAGCTTTCCATACTTCTCTTCCCTCGCTCACCCTCCTTTCGGCTGGGAACAAAACAAGCATTTCCTTTAACAGAAATCTCATAGTCTCATTCTTTCATATTTTAGTATGGGGTTTCATATTTTAGTATGGGGTGAGAGCAATTTATCCCATGACATATTAAAATGAACACATTATTTTTTTATAAAAGAAATATAATAATTTATTTTTTATATTTTTTAAAATGAAGCAATTTAACTCCTTATACAGGGAGTAGATTGCTTCATTTTAAAAATTATAGGGGAGTACATTGTTATATTTTAAAAAATATAGAAAGGTAAATCGTTATTTATTTTTTCATAAAGGGATAATTTGCTCGTTTGACAATATCACAAGAAGGTTGCTTGCATTTTCCCCTTTAAATATATTTAACAAGAAGCAAGTTGCCGTTGAGACTTACATGATTGGTAACGTCGAGATCCTACAATAAAAAAGTTGTGAATTTAAATTCTACAAAAATTAATGTATGTAATTTTTTATTTATTTGTCTCGTTTAAATGTATTAATTGATTCAATTATTTTAAATTTAATTGTTGAATGATGTAAAACGCAATCTTATATTTCTATTTAAATTGATTTACGTTATTTTTCAAAGACAGCAATACCCGAATTCTATTGAGAACAATATCGTTTTTGCAACCAAATACAAACAAAAAATAGCATTCAATTGTCACCCTCAACATCTAGTTTTCATGAATGATGGTTATTTTTCAAGAAACAACTCCCTTTAAAGTGACCACAAATTAAGTGATCAGATTTGAATTCGTAATATTTAAATAAAAAATAAAAATTTAATCACTAGAACCACTATGCTAATTGTGAAAAGTATATATATATTTATTACGAGAAAGAAAGGTAAGAAAAGCTTAAAGGAATTTAGGGATTTGGGATTATTAAGGCATTGTTACGTCAATTATGATTTCTCGTACTTTGGTGTAATCGATCATGCTGTCGATGCCTATGAATGCGACAATAGTTGACATGACAAGAATGTTTTCCCTTCACAAATTTATATCAAGATGGTGGTCAAGATGTTACTGTACACAAAATCAAATCAACATTTCACTTCTTGATGGAGATAGGGTTTCAAGATATCTGAGCCACAAGTTTCTTTTTTTTTTTTTTTTTAATAAAAGCAATCCATTTATTATTTTTGATTATAATGATTAATATCAAATAATTATATTTAACATAATCAATAATTATAATAATCATATATTAATCATCAGTATCAGATAACTACATATAATCAACAACTACTCAACACCTTTTACTAAAGTTAAATGACATCACACACGTTGGTGGAGTTCCAACCTGATCTTAAAGTCATAAAACCGCAACTTCGCCAATTAAACTAGATTTCATTGGCATTAGCTCCTTACTCACACATTACCAAACTATATGTAGCATACATTTATTTGTTCATAATTTTATCATAAATTTCAATTATCAACATTAAATATATGTTAGTTATGAATATTAAATATGTATCACTAACCAATAACAAACCAAAAACTATATTAAAGTAAATTAATGTCTATATACTAGTGAACTCAAATCTATAATTTTTTTATTATGAAGCCGTAACTTCGTTAATTAAATTAAACATCATTAGCGAATGTATATTTTTAAATGCAAACGATGAACTGGTCCTATTAGAAGAGATCACGTCAAGTAAATATTTTCGTCAATTATTTTTGTCTTGTTTCTTCTTGTTTTTATCTAAATTTTCTTCTCTGCTCTTTCTTATTTTAGTTTTTTATATTTTCATTCTCTCCTATCAATTATAATTCTTCTTAATTTCAAATATGACAAAATGCAATATTTAACTATAGTTAATTATCATGATTAAAAATAAAATAATCGTAGTTATTAACCACGATCATGTACCGGCTCTTGACTGTGGTATCTACGACTAAAACATCTATCATGACTAAAAGTCATGGCAAGTATATCTATCATGATTCTTAGCCATGACACATAACTTTTCTTTACGGAAGATTTTTATTTTTGTATCAATTTTATTTAACTATGGTTAATAAATTTTAATTTATAACTATTAAAATTATAGATAATAATTATTTATTTTTTCTCATGTACATCATTTCATTTTATTCTTTCGTTAAAGTTGAATATGGCGTACGTCATTGCTCACGTCTCTCACAATAGCAAAGTGTTTTTTATACTTAGTCGGCTTTACGAAAATCACAAGGACCCCTTCCCTCTCTCTCGGAAAATAACAAAATTTGGTTTTGGCTTTTCATATGTTATTTATATAAGAAAAATTACATATTTTGGATAAAACACAAAAAGAAATTTGTAGTGATTTCGTCATGACGAAAAAGACCCTTACATATATACACAACATATATTGTAATAATATTTTTTGAGTTAGGTCAAAATACACAAACATTTCTTATCAATTGTAAAATTACAGGTACAGAGATGATAGTATAATGTAAGTAAAATGGTATTTATATAAGTTTTTACTTCTGAATAGAGGTGTAGATGCCGTTAAAACTACAAATATATTTTATAATTTTATAAAAGTTATAGAATATTTGTGAATTTAGACTTAATTTTAAAGAAGGTCAATTCAAGCTATTCATACATATAATAATTGATGTGAATTGCATGACTATTACTGTGATCCAGTGGACGTGAAATCACTAAAGCAAAAGTTGGAAAGCATAAATGTAATCATTGCAGTAGTATGAATTGTCAATTATTGGGTTCGGTGCTGTGTGAGTTGACGCTATCTCAAAAGTTTTCCAGGAAAAATAAATTGGACTTTTTTTGTTTTAATAATTAAATATATTGGATTTTTACGTAATGCAAATAATTAATATTTTGAGTTACACTTAGATCGCTCTAAAACTATTAAGATCCCTCTAAAAATATTAAATTATATTTTATTTCAATTTTTTTTGAAATTATATTATGGTCCCTCTAATTTTTTTTATTTATATCTTAGTTTTTTTCGTTAGGATTTGAACGAAAAATACTGATGCAAGCAAAGAAAATATATAAAATTTTTAATTTTGTCCCCCATTTAACATTCATGTATATAATTTTATACTTATAAAGAGATAAATATAATATATATATATATATATATGAAGTGAGGTTAACATCATTACTTTTTTCTTTTTACAAGTGCAAAATTATTAATAAAAATATTAAATGATGGATAAAATAAAAAATTTATACAATATTTTTTGTCCAAATTCTAAATAAGATAGTCTGTTGTAAACAGTGATTTTTGGAGGAGGAGTTTTAAAACTTTTTTTGAAGAAAAGTGTAATTTCACTTTTTTAGAAGAGATTTAAGTGTAATTAACTGATAATTAATTTTTAATAAACTGTCTTCCCCTTTGTTTTTTTAATAAAAATTGCACTTGGTAGATACTCTGACTTACATACATAGATTTGTTTTTATTTACAAAAAATAAAAAATATGCAATTATAAAATCTCAGTCGATATAGATACGATGATCTAATATTTTATGATTTAGTACGTAATCGCTAGCTTCGCTTTCGAATCCAATAAATAGTAAACATAATGATCTATTGTGTATTTTATTTAATATATGATTATCATAAATATATAATCTATGTTTTAGGAATTAAGTTTAATAAAGATGATGTGAGTTTTATTCCTTTTTTATTCAATTATTGATATATTCCCCGATTGAATAATTTGGTGGGTGGTCCATCTCAAAATCAAGAAACTGTTCAAGTTGCCTTAAATTGACCCTACACACACACACATATATAGTCATCTTTTCTTCATTTAAGAAACAAATAAAAAAAAATGTAGCAAAATGTCAAAAGTATTTCAAAGGAAAAACAATAATTATGATGTGTTAGTTTTAATCTTTAGTCCAAATTTACCTGTATGTGCCCTCAATTAACTTATTACTGACTTATTATAGGTTAAAATAATATTTTTTAGCCAAACTGTCCTTATAAATCTCCACACGCTAATACATCTAATGAGGTATAGCTTCATTCTTATAAGGTTAGTTTGATAAAAACAAATAAAAAAAAATTACTTGCAATAATAAGTCAATACTAAGTCAATTGGGATAAATATGAATTTTTATTTAATTTTTTTGCTAATGTCATCATATTCGGTTAATTTTGACTAATGCCCATATATATTTACTAGACAAAAACATGCCAGTGGTGCTAGATATAACTTCATAAATCATAAAAAATTTATGGGGTAAATTGCAATCTGCTCCCTGTGTTGTGAGAAATAGTCAAACAACCTTCTTATGAAAATAAAATAGTAATTTATCCCCATATTTTTTAAAATACAGCAATTTACTCTCTATATTTTTAAAATTAACGCATTTACCTCCTTAGACATGGAGGTAAATTGCTTCATAATTTGCTTATTTTTAATATTATAAGAGGTTAAATTGCATTAAATTCAAAATTTATATATAATTATATTAAACTTTAAGTTGAAGAAAAAAAATAGTATAATTATGGGTCTTTAATATAATATGACATATGCATGATGAGATAAAGCAAGATGATGGGGGAAGAGAACTGATAATGACTACAACAAAAATGGCAGTACCCCACCAATTAAAATAAAAAATGGCAGATCCATAGAGTTGTATGAAAAATCAACAAACCCCTTTTCTCGTGAAAATGGGTGAACTGACAGATTGCGGGTATTTCTTCTCGCTAACATTGGTGGAGGCAACACTTGAGAGCCTCTTGTGGACCAAAATGGTTGGGTTAGAATTCTGTCTCACATCATCAGATACTCTTTTCATACAAAACAAAGTGGAGATGTTTGGAGAAATATTATAATCCTCTCATTTCTCTATTACCATAACTATATTATATTTAATTGGATTGACCAACACCTAATTTCTGTTATTAAAATTCTTATGGAATAATTACATGGTCTTGGTATGAGATTTTGGCATAATTATATATAAAATTTTATGTGATTTTAGAAATTATATCCAGTACTCCTAACATTATTTCATCTAATTAATAAATTATTTCGTTAGTTAAAATTCAATGAATTTGTTGATATTAATAAAAATCAAACTACTTTGATAAGAGAGGAGAACAGACCACTTTGTATTAAAATTGTGTCTACAAATTTTTCTTTTATTGATGTCAAAATTGTATTATAGATAATTTATAAGCGATTTAGATTTTAAGAGCATATCTTGTTTGTAATGGAGATCGAAACTGAATCCATCTATAAAAGAATAAAAACATTATAGTTTCAACTCTTAGTATGAGCAAACGGTCTAAGCTTATGCAAATCTCTCTTCTTCTGCCTAATTTCAACGTCCTTCAAATGGGTTGAGGAAGACGTACTTATAGTATTCGAAAATAAGGAAAGTAATTTTCATTTTACGTCTTGCCCGTCGAGACTATTTTTAGTAGCTTCCTGAAGGACGTTAGCATAATTTTCCTTATAGTCATCCCGTCAATATTCCTTTTGTCTGACGCTTTTTATTAATATTGATGTCGAAAATCACGTTTCGTGATTATTGCAGATGACGCGATTCTTATTCTTCACTTACGACACAAACCAAACCAAATCTTACTATATCATAAATTAAAATTATATTGAATCTTATGTTTCGTCGTTGTCGTAAGAATATTTTCAAAAAGAAAATGAGCATCCACTCTCACCCGTCACGTCCTCTCCCCATGAGGTAAAAAGACGTGCTGTTTTCAAAAAGAAAATGAGCATCCACTCTCACCCGTCACGTCCTCTCCCCCTGAGAATAAAAAGACATGCTGAGCAGTGAACAAGACTGAGGATGATAAAACGACATGTAACTTCATTTATTTCCACCACCAAAACCAAGATTCTTGTCATGAAAATGTCAGTAATATCAGGACAATGTGAATTACCGAAAAGCAAATAATTACTTGGTGTTTTCAAGATTATGATCACGACATTCTACCATATATTTACATTTGGTCCACAAACGCAGCGTTACATCTGCCCGACCAATTCAAGGTAGAAATGATGAACATAAGCCAAACAACTCTAAGCGTGCAGAATTTCTTTTACATGCACCATCCCTAAATTTAAATAACGCCCGATTCATGCAAGAATTTCTAATGGTCGTATGCATATTTAAAAAGACATGTACAGATACATTTGCATATCACTTCAATAATCTTTGTCATTTTGATTATATATCAATGATTGTATCATTGATGATAATCGATTTAAGTATTTTATTATAAATGTTTACAATAAAAAGAAATTAATTTAATTTTGTCATTGTTTAATGGGTGAATATTACTGCCTGTCGAAGTGAGTCTTATGCCCAAAAAGAAGGGTCGTGCCTAGTTTCAATTTACAAAATAAGTAAAATAACTTATGGGAAAAAAAAGAAAACTTAAGATCTAAACACGCCAAACTCTTGCACAGGATAGACATTATTTTTTGCTATTCAATTTCTTTGTTTTTTGGGGATATTTATACTACTCTAGCAATAAATGTTATAGGGTGTAAAACCAATTCAACCCTCTTACCTACCACTAATTTGTAGATACAATTCAATGTCAGGATTAATCGGGTAATAATAAAATAATTTAAATTATATGGCTTTGATCTTTTATTATCGCTTATAGACAGGATTTGATTTCCTTTTACATCACCTTTTGACTTAACTTTTTATCTCCGTAAAAAATAATGATACTTCACTTTCACCTTTGGCTTTTCAACTCCCATTTACTCCACAAATTTCAAGTCATTTATGAATTCAACAAGATCTTCGTTTTTCGATGACTTTTACCAAGCTTATTCCCTTGGTTGTAATTTTGCTAGGTATAGATAGTGATCAGGCTCGAAATCGCAGATCGCACTTCGGGGTCGTTATCTACCTTCCGCTCCCGATCACTAATATTCTGAGAATGAGAGAAAACGTTATCTAGCCGGGTAAAGTCCCGGCGAAGATACTCCGACGCTCAAGTCAGTATTGACAATAATGAAAAATATCGGTTCCAAAAATATAAAAATTACTCTCATTAAATGCTATGCACTCTCCGAATGAAAAATTACCTCCTTCTCTGAGATTTTCTTCCTCTTATACTGAACATACCCACCTGCTGACGTGTATCCCCACGATCTTCATATATGCTCCCACGATTATGCATAATGCGCCAAAAGTCCGGTGTTATGGGCATTAACTATGCCCTTAAATATCTAGTCACAAGGGAATTAACACTCGGTCAAATCCCCTAGATGCACTAAGTTATTTCTGCCCCTCTACTGGAGGATACATCTGTCTTTTTCTAAATTCCTCTCATCAGATAGAGATAGAGGAAATATTATTAAATCCATTCATGCGGATCACCGATTAGATGAGGAGTCATCTTGGCTTGTCAAACTCTTACACCTCTACACTCCTCAGTTACCTTAAGCCCCTATCAATATGATTTTTGCATTGTAAACTTTGATCTTGATAGGGGTGTAAACCATTTAATTGAGAAAAGAATCAAAATGCGCCTTGTACGAGCTAAAAATATTAAAAATGCAATAAAATCCGTGCATTTAAGATTGGCACGGGTTAGATCCCCGAACCCGACTGCCGTGGAAGTCATCTCATCCATGATTTCTGACAGTTGAGATTTTAAGATAAAGTTACGAGGTTCATTTGGTGAAGTACATTTGGACCTATAAATATCTTTCTTCTAGAGAATTTATGGTATGACACATTTATTGTTTTCTACCTCATTTATTGTTTGAGATCGCCTACTTTTCATTTCAAACTCAAACTCAAACTAATTTGAGCATAGAAGGGTCTTAGCTAGGGATGCACTCGGCTAGCCTAACGTGCTTGTTCTTCTTAGGGACAACTTCGATATCTGAAACATATATAGCAAGTTTGAGACCTACCTTGAAGGGATCTCATATTTCGACCCGGATCAAATCTATTGTGTGTGGTTGGTATTTATGCTAAATTTATTGTCATTTTAATTTGTTTATTTCTTTAATTTAATCCAACGAAAGTCATTCGTCCACGTCGAGTTTAAGACATTTACAAGAATTAAGATTCCTTGTAAGTTGTATCCAAACCCTTATAACTGTACGATTCTGCCCTTTTTTCCCCATATTGTAATTGGCTATTAAATAAAATAATTCCTATAATAATTACAAATAATTATTAATTACTTAATGCATAAAAAGAAAAAAGTAAATTATAACTAAATTTCTGAAGATTTGATATAATTATAAAATACCTCCTCATTGTTTGAAAAATTATGAATACCCACTCTTATCGTAACGTCTGCCTAACAATGAGTACCGTCCGTTAAGTTTCCATCCACTTTTTTTTTTGTGAACTAATTAGAATGGCATTTTGAGTTATAAGTTATAATTAATATATATTTTATAATATATTAAAATATTTTATGAACAATATCTCGTGTAGGTTATTTAGTTTACCTATCCTAAAATATTTTATATTTTACAAATATTTTTTTTAAAAAATTAGCGAGGGTAAAATAGTAATGTTCATTTAATTGTTTAGAGGCTACATAATTATTTTTTATTTAAAGATGATATTTATAATTTTTTAAATAAAAAAATATTTATAATTATGTCAAAACTTAAGAGAGATAGTTGCAATATACCCAAAAAAAACATGGTGTGGAGCTAGTCATGAATCATGACACGACAGCCCAGTAGAAGACAAGGATACAAGACGAAGGAAGATCTGTATGTAATTATTTGTCTTAATTGTGTCGATCACCTTAAATAATTAATTTAATGGTGGACACCAAATGGTATGTGCCCACCGTCAACCTCAATTTCTACAAGACAGGAAATAAAAATTGAAAGCGCTGTTGACATTGATATATACCAGTTAATTATTGCCCCAAAGTCGTTAAAATGTGAAGAGCGATTAATGTGAAACACAGTTTGTGTAGTATTTGTGTTGGGCTATTTTTTGTTGCCTGCTGTTGTTTCATTTTATGCTCAGCCCATTTGAATTGGGCTTTAAGTTCTTCAATGGGGCCCAATGGTTTAAAACTGGCATTAATTAGGAATATTTATTATAATTATTTAATATCATTCCTTTTGTCACCTTTTTCAAATGACAAAAATGATATTAACACTGCCCCAGGAAGTCTCCTTATGTAAACTGAAAAAGATTTCAGCGCTTTTCCCTTTTTGTTCGGCACTGAAATCCATATACCCGTTGTCTTCACTGTGATCTCAAATCGGAGTCTCTTTGTCATTACGATTTTTTGTCTGTTTTGATTTTTTTTCGTTTCGCATCGAAGCTTCAAATCACTGGGGAAGTGATTGCTGCTGAGTTTTGGATTTGGTTAGTTATTCGGATCGGTGGTATTGAGCTCAGGAATTGAATCGAATAGGAAGAGAAGTTGAGGAAATTTAAAAGACAAAGCAAATGCAGAGCAAGGGATCGAGTGTGCGATTCACTGGAATGGTGATTCGGTCCCCAATTTCGACTCTCATGCTTTCCATGTTCGCAACTTTTGCTTCTCTATACGTCGCCGGACGGTGAGTTTTTGTAGTTTTTTCCAGTTACGTTGTTTTTATATATGTGGAATCTTCTTGTTGGTTTTGGCTGAGTTCGTTAGTTTTTCTCTAATTATGCAGTCGTGGAGACTTAATGAGTTAATTGTATTGATATGTCAACTGGTGACATTAGATACGTAAATTTGTGGAGTTGGAGTTGGATTAATCAACCATCAATTGTTTAATTTTTTTTTTTCTTTTTTTGTATTTTTTCAAATTTTGATATGGAAATGTGTATTAGAGATGATTAAATAGAAAAAGGAGAATGTTAAGGCAGGAATTTAGGAGAACCTTTTTTTAGATTAGAAATCGGTAGTTCTTTACTCTCAACCTTTACCATTTTGATTCAAGAGATGAAGTGAAAGTTAAAATCCTTGTATGCATTTCTGGTGCCAGAGTTGCACTGTAATCAACTATCAAGCATTTGGCTTTTTTTCTCTATATAAATAAAGGCTGGGGACAGAAAAAAGCGTGAGATTGATTTGTTGAATTTGGCGTGGCAGATTGTGGCAGGATGCAGAAAACAGGGTTTACTTGGCAAAAGAGCTCGACAGAATAACTGGCCTGGTACCTCTACATACATTGGGTTTTATTTCAATTTTTTCTACCTTGTGTGTTTTTCTTTTCCTCTTTATTTAACTGAGTAGCTAACTTTTAATCTAGGTAAATCAGGATTCTCTTTTTCCAGTAAGGATGTATATACACTAGGGGCAAGTTTCAAATATTTCCGGACTTGGATATGTATCTTTATATGGCAATGATGACTTAACTTTAAGCAACAACAAGTCTTAATAAAAGTCCACCTTTCTTATGACTGAACGTGCCCTGTCTTTCTGTTTTTAAATCAAACATTGCACAGACCATTTAAATTTATACATATCTTGCTAGTATTTGGATATTATCCTTAAAACTTCTTATATTTCTTAGAAGAATAGAACAGATTTGCCTGTGTAGGCTGCATAATAAGAATTTTAGTGATTAAGTTGTGTTCAAACTTATGTCACAGGCATGATGATCTTATTTGCAATGTATGACATGTGCGAGGGCAAGATTAAGTTTCTCAACCTGCTTTAATTTCCAGTTAAAATTTTTTTATCGTGTTTAGTCAATTCCCTAACTAGATGGGTTCGCATACGTTGCCAATGCAACTTAAAATCATCTTTTATACTCAGGGAAAAACTGTAATGTCAGTCGACGATTCATGGAAAATCATAGAATGCAGGTGACATAAAATTTCCTGGCTTTTCTTTCTCACAAGTAGTTCTTTCATATTTGAGTGTTAGTATATGCAACTTTTATCAAGATCCCATGCCTATCAGGGAACAACGGAAGAAATTATCAGGCTTGGAGATGGAACTTGCTGCTGCCAGACAGGAAGGTTTTGTTTCAAAACATTTATCCGAGATCAATAGAACTCCTAAGAGGAGACCGCTTGTAGTGGTAGGAATATTTACGGGATTTGGTCGTAAGAGCAACAGAGATGCTATACGGAAGGCATGGATGGGCATTGGTAGGTTATCATTTGAAGCTCACAATAGATTGTAACCTTGATTGGAGTTGTTCATTCCAACTTTTTGTTTTGTTCCATTTTTCTTACTTTCTTTATAGTTCGTGTCGTATGGACAGCTATGTATCCATGAAATTGGTTTGCTTGTTTGCATTTTCCTACTTTTATTATTGCCAGAACTATCGCATGTAAGTCATACTCCCATATATACAGGTGCAACTTTGAAGAAGATGGAAGAAGAGAAGGGAATCATTATTCGTTTTGTAATAGGCAGAAGGTATGTTTTTCCTTCTCTCTCTCTCTCTCTCTCTCTCTCTTTTATTTGTAGTTATCACTGCAATAGTGTTTTATCCATCTTTTATACATAGTATATCACTGCAATAGTGTTTTATCCAATACCACGGTAAATTGCAGCTCCAATCGAGGAGACAGCATGGATAGAAGTATTGATGGCGAGAACAAACAAACAAATGATATTTTTATTCTTGTAAGTTGTTTGGCTCTGCATCTCATTGGGGGTTCTATTATATGCATACTGCACAACCAGTTCAATGTATTATCTCTTCTTAGCAATTTTGTTTCCTGTATGCTTTCATTGTGACATTCACGTAGTTGGGGAATTATTGCTTGGAAAATGTAGAATTTGTTAATGGACTGAGCTTTATGCTGCAAACTATTAGAAATTATCACTAGTATTCTGGAGAATTGACTTTAAGTTGGATTACAGTTTCCATGCTGTTTCGTTTTTTTGTGTAGACTAATAAGTCTCGGGTTCTGTGTGCATGCATTCTTACAACTATAGTTGACCAATCTTCCTTTGGTTCCTTCTTTAGGAAAACCATGTAGAGGCACCTGAGGAACTTCCAAACAAGACAAAATTATTCTTTGCTCATGCTGCAGAAAAATGGGTTGCTGACTACTATGCAAAAGTCAATGATGATGTCTATGTAAATGTTGGTAGGTGCAAGTATGATTACCTGCGAATACTTCTACATGATGAGCTTTGTCCTTCTTATCTAGTATGGCAGCAAAATCTTGACAGCATTCTGCGTGATATGAAATGATCTATATATCTTCTCTACAGATGCCTTGACAAATGTACTTACTGCTCATTTGGAGAAACCTCGTGTCTATATCGGGTGCATGAAATCAGGAGAAGTTTTCTCTGAACGGTGAGTATTGGCAAACTTTGACACAAATCATAAATTTTAAAGCAGTGATGGAGCACATCTCGGTGTCATATATTGTCAATGGCTCTTAAGAGGTCGTCTTTGCTTGTAATTGGCAGGGGCCAGAAATGGTATGAACCAGATTGGTGGAAATTTGGGGATGGGAAAACGTAAGTATTTAACTTAATACTCTCTGGAACATTCTCTTTGCTTTATTTAATTTTACTACCAGGTGCCAGTGATTGGATTAACATGCCTTCCTCCCTCTGTGTATGTGTGTGTGTGTCTCTCTCTCTGCGTGCTCTCGTCGTGATCAATTTTATTCAGTTCATATTTATTTTGCTCTTCACGAATATTGTTTTTGTGAACAGTTACTTCCGCCATGCTTCAGGTGAGATGTTCGTGATATCCCAGGCTTTGGCCAAGTTCATCTCAATCAACAGGTAACTTCTGCTTTGGGTCATATGAGCAGCTTTGAGTGCCAAACAGTAAGAAGCAAAATTTACATCTGCTTTTGGGTTGCAGATCTATACTTCGTGTTTATGCCCATGACGATGTCAGTGCTGGTTCCTGGTTTATTGGGCTGGATGTCAAGCATGTTGATGAAAGGAAGTTTTGTTGCTCAGCCTGGTCCTCAGGTGTGTGTCTCTCTCTCTCTCTTTTCGTCCTCTCCACCCTTCAAATGTGGTGGCTTTGAAAATTTAACCGATTATTGCTGGACCTTAACTTCACAATATCTAAGTTGAACCCGCTATGACTTCATCTGCAGGAGCTTTATGTTCAGGCGTATAATCCTATTGATGACTCCAAGAACAGTACAAAGCAACCGGCATTGCTTCTATTCTTTACAACAACACTGACAAATCTATTGCACATAGGACTAGATTATTTCAGGAGGCATTCTTTTCCCATCATCTGCTAAACTTTTCCATACAACTACACCGGAGATACAGAATCATATATGCAGCCAGTTGGCTATATCACATGTACTAATTCCTTGTACAACCGAATGTAACATTTTTGTGTTATAGCATTTATAGTTTCCGAGGCTGGTGTTTGTCTCCGTATTGTTAGTCTGAAATTATTTACTAGCGCATATTTGCAGGTTTGCCGTTTTGGAGCATCTATGCAGTCTCATGCCTGATGCATAGGGAAATAGGCTCCTGATCGTGCTTATAAATGATTGCTAAACGTATTGTGACAAATCTATTAATTATAAGTTTAGAGAATTTTGTCAACAATAATTTGGTTGAATTAACATCACCCAATAGGGATTCTGGATTTAAAATAAGGTTTTCCACCTCTGTTTCTTTAATAAAAAGAGATCCTACTATGTAGGATGTGGATGTCTATGTTGATGCTACATAGAATCTTGGCACTATTGTTCTTTAGACTTGACCGGGTGATAGGATAAGTCAAAATTAAATTTAAGATAAAGAAAACACGAAATTAAGAATAAGTTGTTTATTTAGTTATATTGTGTTGTTTGGATAAAAATGTATTTTTGTTTAGTTTGAGTTATAACTTTAACAATAAGGTTAATTTTAATATCACCCTTCAAGACATAAGAAAAAGAAGTTATAGAAATTAAAAAATTACAAATTCTTAAGTTTTGAACACATTAATAGTTCTTAAAAAATTGATATTATTCACATAAATTAAGCAATTAGGAGTTAAATGGGCCTGCTTTTATTTTTTTCTTTTTATATATAAAATAAATGCACGCAATATTTCCAGTGGGCTTTGCTTAAGCAATACGATAATGAAATTGGCTTCTTTGTATTTTAGTTTTGGGTCAATTTTCTCTACTCTTTTTTCTCTTGTAAGTTGTAACCGTATCGCAGACCCAGCTATATTTTCATGTTCATAACAGAATAGTCAATTCTCCTCGATCAGGAAACATCATTGGATTTTGATTTCCCCCAACAATGGAGTACGATTTCAGAAAACGTGATTCCAACATCCCAGCGTACAGTAGGCCTTCATCCGCCACCTCGTCGTCCACCACCGCTGCTCATCCGATGTATGGTCAACCTCAGTCACTCTACCCCAAGATCGGTGGCGCCGCCGCCCCACCCGGCCGAAACCCCCCTTTTCACCACGCTCCCCCTCCTCCATCCAGTTGTATGCCTCTTCTTTTTCTGTTGCGCACTCTTTTCCGACTAGAATTGGTTTTTTATTATTTTCATGTTCTATTTTTTGGTGTTTGGTTTGCAGCTGGGTTGGGGATTAGGGTTGCTATAAAGCCAGAATATCGAATTACGCCTCCGGTATATGTCTTTTACCTGGATAAAATTTGCTTAAAAAACGATTTTTGGATGTCTATTTTTTGCCTGAACTAGAAAGCTGATTGATTCGGAATTTTGTAGCCTGCGTTGTTGCCGCAACTGGGAGAGATTCCGCGAAGTAATTTCCACTTTGATTTCGAGTTTGAGAGGCAGGTTTTAACTGAAGCAGTGAAGGAAAACCCAAACTGGAGCAGGCTTGGGATTGAAACTGTTCCGCCGAGGGCAACTGAACCACCATCTTCTTATGTATGTCCCTTCACATAATTTATTCATGCATTTTCAATGCATATTATGATGTATGGATCATTAGGTATGCTCATGGACTCGTTTTCAGCATTGATCCCTGTTTCCACGCCATGGCCTGCTAGTGCTTAGCTTATGATCAGTGCCCCTTTATCTTAAGTTTGTTTAGATTTTGAGTTCTGTACTTAATGAACTCTTTCTTGATCTTGGTGGATTGATGGCTCATCATGGGATAAAATTGGAATTTGAATGCAGGGGCCTGCTACAGATCCCATTGTGAGCAAATATATAGCGGCAGGTCTCAACAGAGAAGCTGTGGCACTTGCAGTTGCAAATTATGGAGACAATCCCACCAAAGTAATATCTCTGTTTCCTTTTTGCGATTTTTAATCTTCGTATCACAGAAAGAAAGAACACTCTTCTTGCTTCTGCACTGATTTCGTCATTGAACGCTGATTATCATGTGATCTGCATATAGTTTCTGCTACTACTCTTTGCTGCATGTAATATGGGTTAGACTTTCCTATCCACTCATACCACAATAATGTTAGTTCAGCAACCTGTTATGTCATCTTTATGCTGTTGGGTGCGTGTATATTCTGTCTTTTGAGGGAGCACAGATTCTAACATCATCACAAAATTGAGACTGCACTAAGTTAAACATCTTTGTTAAATTTAGAAGGCAACTGGTGATGATCATTCTTCTTATTCTCAGGTTAAGGAATTTGCCAATGGATTTACTCTTTTGCGAGAAATGGGATTCTCGCCCAACAATGTTGCGGAAGCATTGTTCATGTATGACAATGATACGGACAAGGCATTGGCTCATTTTCTCAACAGTACATCCTGAAATAGCAGTATTGGAACATCATATGGTGTTATTGATATGAAGTTTAATTGGTAGTATGATATAAGATTAATTCGTTTTAGTTGGAAAGAATGGGTTTGTAAGATATTGTATGATTGTATAGGGATTTTCGTTGACGAATGGCACAAATCCTTTGTTTCCTGTGCTTTGTTTCAGTTTGGATATACGGAGTTGGTCTTACTGTTCCTTGTGAGTATTATTTACGGCCATGCCCTATCTCTGAATAAGCCTATATAATGGCTTCATATTGAGCACTGAAAGCCAATTTTTTGCATTTGGCTGCACAAAACAAGCTTAAGATACAACAGTGCCTTGTCTAGATCCTCTATGGTATTGCACCTTATATATACTAGAATACAAGATGCAATACAAATTTAAAATGAAGAATCTATATAGAAAAAGCGCTGCACGGCTACAAATTAAAAATATGGTCGTTAGCACCAAATATAGCAGCATTAAACTGTCTAGTATTCAGATCTCCGCCTTCCAGAGCAGAACCGAAACGATCAAGCCACTGAACAGGGCTTGGATTTTCAGCCTCCTCCACCCACTCCGAAGTCATGTCTATGTCATCCAGTTGAAGGGGATCTACTTCTGAAGATATCAATTTCAAAGATTTTTCTAATTTGAGATTGTAGTTGATATAAAGTAAGTCGTTTAGTGTTTCCTTATCGATCTTGTTGCGCTTCTCGGAATGGATCTGTTGAAACGTGCTCCACTGCCTCTCGAAAGTAGAAGTGCTGCAGACCTGACTGAGTATTCGAATTGCCACTCGTTGCAACATGGGAGCAGCATCACCAAATTGTTCCCACCAAATGCCTGCAGTTCAATCAACGTTGATCAACTCTTAGCAAGCATAATAGGTAGTTATTCAGAGAGACAAGCAACGATCCTAGGCTCTTTTCCCAGGGCCAAAGATAAAAATAGGCAAGTTAAGAGTTGGCCCCCTCCATCTGATCATGGATTGCCTTTTTATTTGATTCAGAACTTCCCTAACCCACTTAGTAAAGTCGTGTATTGTAAGAGATCTACGGTTTAAAGAAACAACCCGCAAAGAATAATTCTCTGACCAAGCAGTTCAAAATAGAACTCTCGTGATCCTCCACCCCACCATATCCCATTATCTTTTCTTTTCAAACATAAGAGCAGACTCAAGCAGGAAATGTATTTTGATCAAGGGGTTCAGGGGGAAATAGGCAGCGTTTCCTATTTGGTAATTATGGGAACAAAGAAAAGTCTTTTGAGAATTGAAAATCCGATCCTCATATTATATTGCACAAGGTAACAAGCAACTGCTGGCAATAGAATAAAAGGAAATTCATATAAGGTAACATATGAAATCTTGCTTCTGGCAAAACCAGAATGGATAACGTAAAACTAAAAATGCAAACTTACCAGGGGAAACAGTATCAATTGCCTCCTTTGCAAGGTTACAGCCAAACATCCCACTTCCCCTTGAGAATAAAAGAATCTGGTTTGTTATATCACGCCTTAGTTCGGGTGTCGGAAGAAGCTTCTCCAGAACTCTGAAAAAGTCTTCCTTAATGGATCCAAGAAATTTAATTTCTGGATTATACTGGATGCTGGGGTTCAGAAAGGCTGCTGCTGAATGTAGAGGGGAATGCAGGTTGTTCTGCCACTTCTTGTCTACAATGTCCAAAAATGTCTTGCATTTAATCTCATCCATAATGTAATATGTCCGTATAGACTCCTTTGCTCTCGTCATCAACTCATAAATGAAACCTACTGCAGGCTTCCCTCCCGATACTTCCCTCATTACTTTCAAAAATGGCTCAGACACAGCAACACTTTCTTCTACTGCTCGCCAAAATTCATTATCATCAAGAATGCCAACACAAGTTGCTGTCTGAGGCTTGTTTGCAGAGGACGAATTTGCAGAAAATTCTGGGCTATTGAACATATGTTTCAGTCTTGATTTCTGCTTCAGCATAGATTGCAAAGATAGAAAATTTGAGACAGCCTTGGTAATGCCACTCCGTATGATTTCTTGTCCTCCAGTAAACTTTTTCATCATATCAAGCATTGACGAGTTGTTGTATATATACTTTGAAACAACCTGTGCCTGTAAAATACACCTATTAATCCAATCCACCTTACAGAATTCCTCCAAGATCCCATTCATGCATTGCGAGGCACAAGGGGTCACAAAAACAGAGCCGTAATTCTGCAGGATATGGTTTGCTAAGCCATGGAAGTTTAGAGCATTATCTATAATTATCTGAACAACATTTTCGGGGCCAAAATCTTGAATTATGGAATCGAACAAATCAGAGAGGTACTTTATATTTTTATAATATGAAGATACATCAACTGATTTGTGGAAGAAGGTTCTGGAGGGGGATGAAACTAAGAAATTAATCAAAGCCCTTGATTTGTTGTCTGTCCATGTTTCTGCAATAATAGTGCAACCAGTCATAGCCCACTCTCTTTCAATGTCTTTTGAATGTAAACTCACTTCAGATTTGATCCTTTCCAACCATGTCGTTTTTAAAGCTTCTGCAGAGGGTCCTATAAATCCACTACCACATTTTCTCACTGCATCAAGCATTTGCTGATAAGATGAAGAACGGGCTACACTGAAGTCCAATTTATTCTCAAAAAAGAAAAGAGCGATACTTCTCTCTGCATTTTCTTGTTCATTTCTGGAAGAAGAATTCGACGAGGTGATGGATGAAAACACTTTTCCAACCAGCGTTGCTGATTCCACAGCCATGAGAGTCTTCCCAGCGGAGATGCTTACAGCCACAGGGGATTTAACTTCTGGTATCTTTTGCATCTTAGTTACTGAAATTTCCTTACTGTCCTCTTTTGACGCTATGATTTCCCTTACCCTTTCAGTGACATCATCTCTTACTTTGGTGCATGGATTTACACCTTTACTGGGAAGTCGAGATAAATGATGCTTCAACCTGCTAATGCCACCATTAAGAATTCTATCGCAGAATTTGCATCTCACCTTGTTTCCTTCTAACCTATCAGCATATTCCCAGCAAACATCTTTCTCTCGCACCACTGCCGAAAAGGAAGAAACCGATTACTTACAAATTTACATGCCCACATTACCATAATATTGGCATTCTTTTGACTAGGCAACATTTGATGAGGAAACTCAGTGATGTAATCTCGCTCATTCTGAAAATACAAGGTTGTTGACAAAAGAAGGGAAGACATTTCAAAAAACAAAAAGACAATTGTCAAACTTGACCTAGTATAGTTCCAATTACTCCTGTGGAAGAGAAGATCTCTGCTTCAAAGACTCATGTGAATGACAACTGAGCATTCACATAAAGAAAACATCAGCTGGAAACCATGAAATTGGACAAACACATGCAAGACATAAACCATGCACACAAATTCAGTCCATGCATGGAATTATAAACGAAAATGCACTTGAATGTCACCTATTTTAACCATACTCCTCGATGTTAAAACACCCTTGCCAACTTCTTGGTTGACTGAAGCAATTGCAATCTAAACAACTTCAATTTGATTTAAGTTTCTTTCAGAAATAAGCCACACACCATGACAGTACAATGTTAAGCTTCAAAGAGAAAGTTCAAAATTTCGAGAGAAACTTTATAATGCATACCCACTGCTGTTAAATAAACGTCAGAAACGAAATCTTTCAACAATCAACCATTTGAATACAATAAAATGGCAATTCAACTAAATAACATATCCAAGAAAAAACTCATAAATATGCCAGGAGAAAGAAACAGAGCAACTCACTTAGTACGAAAGATCTTGCCGTGCCCCCCCTGTGCTCGCCTACAGCAGCACAAACAACAACAAACTGAAAAACAAAAACAAAAGGAACACAATCAGCAAAAACCCAATGGCAAAACAAATTACTAATAATTAAACATTTTGAAAAGTATTCATAATTTTCAAAACACTAAACAGTCTAACATACGATTACCAAATTCTAACTCAAAATTTTCTTTCATTTTATTGCTCTAATCACTTTCAAACAGTTAATTAACTTTCAGCTTACCCACCCCCCATCCCCACCCAGGGTAAGGGGGTAAGTATTACTGGAGCTGCAGATATCAATCACTACTTGTTTCTCATGAATTCATTGTTAATCATGCTTTATTCATAGCTATATTCAATTAAAATTGGTAAAAAGAAAAAGGAAAATCCGATTCTCGCTAATTTTCTTCCATTTTCTCAGGAACATTTAACGAGACAGAAAAAAAATTAAAAAGGAAAAAGCACGAGAAAATGAAGAAGGAAGAACGAAGAAGAAGAAGAAGAAAAACTTACAAGGAGAGATGCTCGGAGGGTTTGCAGATCTGGAGAGAGAAAGACTCATCTGATTTCTCGCGATATTTTGAGACTTTAGTCTTTAACAATCGACCCGATTTTTGGAATTTTCATTTTTTCTTTATTACCGACTAATTTTATCTTCTCGTCCTCTCGTTCAAAGTTTACTTTGATTTTCCCTCTTTCTCTGCTTGTCTGCCGATATATCGCGTCTTTATCTGTCTACGTGGCCCAATCATCTTCGTTCCAGCCGGAAAATTCATTTTCTCTTATTTTTTATAGGGAAAAATCATTTTCTCTTAAATAACCTTAATAAGGCCGATTTCTTAATTATATGAGTTATATTATTAAAAATATCATATTACGTCTAATTGAATAATTGAATTTTACTTATTTTATTAAAAAAATAATAATTTATATCAGAATCAGGCCTCCATAATACAAAGTAAACACCTTATAAAAGTATAATGAACAAATTATCCAATTTAGTAATACAAAGTAAATGGTGATTGATTTAATTTTAGAAAACAAAATTTTTCTTTATGATAAAAATACGAAAATCAAATATAATACGAAAAGTCCGTTGAGATATAACCCATAGATTTGAACTACAAAATTGTGTTATGTGTTCAAATTCTACCGTTTTCATCATAAATATAAATATATATATATATATATATATATATTCCTTTCTAAATTAATTATTACAAGTTGCTCTACTGCTTCCATGTTTTGTTTATTATTTAGTGTAGTTATGAACACATACAATTCTTCAGTATAAGATCCTAAATTACAATAGCTACTATTACAATAAACAACACCTATTATACAATAGAACAACATTCCACGTATATAGTTGGATTCGAACCCACATCGAATGCGTATTTATCAGATAATTATTAATTTTAAAAAAATAAAAAAATAAAATCTATAATTGTCATAAATTTCAATAGAATTTATAATATATCCATTAATATATGAGAATTATTGGGTGAGTAGTTGAGTGATCACTGCATGCTCACATGCAAGAAGGAAAAGGAATATATATAATAAATATATATTTGCGTTGCAATTGGGAGTGAGATTTGGTAGTAGAAAAGTGTCATGTGCCTAAAATTAGATTAAGATTGACTAATATTTAGTTTATTTTTTCATTTATTTTTTGGGTCGGAATTGTCGGCTGAATTTTTCTGAAATAGTTTGTGATGTGATGTGATATTAATCATCTTCATGTGTTGCTCATACTTATGTATTCAATGTGACATGGACATCCTATATTTATTATTTTTATTTTATTTATTATGAATTAATATTTTATTTTATATCCATTTTTATATTTAAAGAATTTTTTTTTTACTTATAATTCTGAGTATATGATCTGTATAAACTCCATAAATTTATAATTTTTATATAATCTGTAAAAAATTTTACATAAATTTTGCATGTATTGTTATATATATTTTTTAAAAATAAATTATCTATACAAATTTAAATCGAACAAATATATACTATAAAGGATGCAAATCTATAATATAATTAATATATATATTATTCTATATTTTTTAAAGTAATGATACGCTATATTTTTATTATGTGGATATGTAATTGAACAAAAATTTATAAGTTATATAACATACTTTTTTCTATAATATTATACGCATTTATTGACACATATTTACATATATTTTTTAACATAATTTATTTACTTTGTAAATATATTTACATATATTGAGCTTATAATTTTTTTTTTGTGTTTCATAATTTATAAAAATTAAGATTTTGTGAAGTACCCTTCAAAGCATTCTTATCATGACTCAGCTCAAACTCAGACCTCAATTTTGTGAGTTACTTTTATATAATTTGAATTATGATATATTGCTTAAGCAATACTTGAAATCCCCATGAGAAGGTTATGCTGTGGTAGATTATATATTTATTTTCCTATATGCAGATTAAATAATTTATAAAATATGAAAAAAAGCTTTCTTATTAGTAATGAAATCTAGATAATGCAAAAATAGGAGAAATTGCATTTGTAATCTCACACGAAAGAGAGTGTTGCATTTTGATTCTATGATTTACGGATTAGTATATTTGTTCCTTCAAATTAAGAAATTATAGCATTTAGAACAAAAAATGCTATAATTTTATTCTATGCAACCAAATGTGCTAACTCTATAAACTGTGGGAATCAAAATACAATACCCTCTATTATATGGAATCAAAGGTGCAACATTTGTTATGATATCAGACTAAAAATACGACTTTTTCTGCTAAAATAACAGAATTTTCTTCAGTACCATAACTGAACAAGTCCATATTGTGCTGAAATTTTTATTAAATATTGCAAGATGACATGAAATCTTTACCTAACGCACAACATAAAAAATTAAAAACAATTGCTTGTGGATGCATATATAATTATAATAATTACATGTCCACAAATACATCATAAACTCTTATTATTATGTTCTTTTTTAGCAAAATTTTACTCCAACAGAGAAAAGGGAAGAACAGTTTTCGCTACTACACAAACGGCAACACTCGTGCAGAGAAGTGCCATTTACGTGACTCAACTCTTCCCTGCCACCTTCATTCCACAACGCCAAATAATTCAATTCAAATGGGTTTTTCTTCTACTCTGCAACAGTACCTGTGATCTTTACGCCACAGCACGTGCAGTTCCCCCTATTCCCGCGCCATTAAAGTGCTGGGGAAGATAGTTATATAAATAAATAAACAAGAAACAAAAACCCAACCCTCTGCTTTTGCTTTCTCAAACCACTTTCAATCATTTATTGCTCTTGTCGTCTTTACTCTCTGCCCCAATCATTCTCATTTCCGCTCCCTCAAGCAAGAAATCACTCGCTTCTATTCATCACCGCCACCAACCGGTGTGTGTTTGGATTCTTGTATGTGGGTGTCCTTTATTTGGTTTTAATTAATAGTGCATGTTTTGTCTGTGTGCTTATATTCTTTTTGGAATTTCTGTAACTGTAACTGCCGTTTGTTCTTTCTGGGCCCTTTTTTCAGAATTCTTGGTTGGTGGCTCGGGGGCTGGAAAGTTCTTTCAGCTTTGAATTGGAGGTGCGTGCTTGTTTTTCAGCTGTATCTTTTGTGGGGTTCTTTTGTTTTCTTGGAGGGAGTGAAGTTGTTATTTTTGATGCATCAAGTTCTTGAGTATGATATTGAAAATGGTGAAGATTTAGAAAGCCCAGATAGTATTGAATACTGTTCTTTGTCCAAGCTTGACAGAAGAAACAGGAAAGTTGGATATGAACAGGTGATCAGAGTCAGTGAAGGTGGGAAGAAAAAAGATTTCTCTTTGGCTGCTTTTTTTTGTTTTATTTTATTGAAACCTAACCATTGAATTTGGTTGTTGACCTAACATTGTTTTGGAATATTAAAACAAACGACAATTTTCGTGATGGCTTCTTTTAATTGATAGCTGTTATGTTGAATTTTTGTTTCTTTCTTTAATTTTCTGTTCTTTTTCTGGTTTTATAGAGATGGCAGGGAGTAAGTACACTGTTTGAGGGCTTTCAGGTTTTGACTAAAGAGACTGAGACAAGAAATGGGCAACAAGATAATCTTTTCGGCAATTTTAGTGTATGGTACGCTGTTCGTACTAGCAACAGCTGAACCTGTTGATGATAAGCGGGCTTTGCTTGATTTCATCGGTAACATTTCTCACTCCCGGAATCTGAACTGGGATGAGAGAACTTCTGCTTGTAATAGCTGGACTGGAGTCACTTGCAATCATGACAGATCAAAAATTATAGCTGTTCGATTGCCTGCTATTGGATTCAAAGGCCGCATCCCTCCCAACACTCTTAGCCGCTTAGTGGCACTTCAGATCTTGAGTCTGAGATCTAATGATATTAGCGGTCCTTTTCCGTCTGATCTTTTGAAGCTTGGGAATTTGACAGGTCTTTATCTTCAGTTCAATAATTTTCAGGGTCCATTGCCATTGGACTTTTCGGTCTGGAAAAATCTTTCAGTCTTGAACTTGTCGAATAATGATTTTAATGGGAGCATCCCATCTTCAATTTCGAGTTTGACTCATTTGACAGCTCTTGATCTTGCTAATAACTCACTTTCCGGTGATGTTCCTGATCTCAATATCCCGACTCTGCAACTATTAGATTTGTCCAACAATAATCTTACTGGGGTTGTGCCTCAAACTCTTGTTAGATTTCCTAGTTCAGCCTTTTCAGGTAACAATGTTACACTCCAAAATTTGCCGCCTCCGGTTCTTTCGCCAACAGCCGTACCCAAGAAGCATTCCTGGAAGTTTAGTGAACCTGCCATTCTTGGAATTGTTATTGGTAGTTGTGCAGCGGCATTCATTTTGATTGCCTTGCTATTAATTGTTACGTACAGAAAGAAGAAAGATGATAAGTCGATCCCAGGTGCATCACAGAAGAAAGAAAAATTGACAAAGAGGATGGCTTCTGAACACCAGGATGAGAATGGCAGGGTAATATTTTTTGAGGGATGTAATCTTGTATTTGACCTTGAAGATCTGTTGAGGGCTTCTGCGGAGGTTCTTGGGAAGGGGGCCTTCGGAACTACGTACATAGCAGCACTAGAGGATTCAACCACAGTTGCGGTAAAGAGATTGAAGGAAGTTATTGTTGGGAAAAAGGACTTTGAGCAGCAGATGGAGGTTGTTGGGAATATCAGGCACGAGAATGTGGCTCCGTTAAGGGCTTATTACTATTCCAAGGATGAAAAGCTCATGGTTTACGATTATTACAATCAGGGGAGCATGTCAGCTTTGCTCCATGGTATGTTCTGAGACTTAAACATTAATATGCTTCTCAATGTTGCATTAATTGGTATTGTTGATTCTGTCCAAATTTTTCTGCGTTGTATGATAGAAGCAAGATTTGTTTTCTTGGTGGCATATCTCGACCTTATATAGTCTTAAAGCATTTCACTGCTAGGCTGGATCATTTTGCTGAAAAAGATTGCAGTGCTTGGACTAAAGTCAGATTGAGCTGAACTGTTTACTGCTTTAGTACTACACCTATTTAGGGTATTGATTATACTACATTAATACGTGTTATCGCATGACCTGCTTCAGCCTAATGTGTTGTTCTATAACACTAAAAACACATATCGAAAAGAAATCGTTGATGTTTTATGTATTCATTTTTGTACAATTTTTAAGTGGGCACAAATCTGATGCATTCACCACCTCTGCAGCAAAAAGAGGCGAGGATCGGATTCCTCTTAATTGGGAAACACGAGTAAAGATCGCAATTGGTGCAGCAAAGGGCATTGCTCACATCCACTCACAATGCGGTGGCAAGCTTGTGCATGGAAACATTAAGGCTTCAAATATTTTCCTCAACTCCCAACTACACGGCTGCGTCTCTGATCTCGGGTTAGCAACACTGATGAGTCCAATTGCACCACCAGTTATGCGTACAGCAGGTTATCGTGCCCCTGAAATCACAGACACCAGAAAGGTGTCTCAGCCATCCGATGTGTACAGCTTTGGAGTTCTCCTGCTTGAACTTCTAACCGGCAAGTCCCCTGTCCATGCATCGGGCGGTGAAGAGGTCATCCACCTGGTAAGATGGG
Organism: Sesamum indicum; assembly: GCF_000512975.1. Taxonomy (NCBI): domain Eukaryota; kingdom Viridiplantae; phylum Streptophyta; class Magnoliopsida; order Lamiales; family Pedaliaceae; genus Sesamum; species Sesamum indicum. The sequence goes on along the minus strand of NC_026148.1, from coordinate 9,394,607 downwards.
TTCATTCCGTCGTTCGTGAGGAATGGACGGGTGAAGTATTCGATGTTGAGCTCTTGAGGTACCCTAACATAGAGGAAGAAATGGTGGCAATGCTGCAAATAGGGTTGAGCTGTGTGGCAAGAATGCCGGAACAGAGGCCGAAAATCGGTGAAGTGGTGAAAATGCTGGAGGAGATTAGAAGTTCAAATACAGACAATAGTCCATCTGCTGGAACCAGATCTCCAGGTTCAACTCCAGCATTAACTCCATATGTGGGTGAGATTGGACCGTCTTCAGTCCATACTTAGATTCTTGCTTACAAAAGTTAGTTCAAGAGTAGTTGTTTTTTCTTCCTAGTATTTGTTTTTTCCTTTGTTAAATGATAAATTTGTCCAGTTCTTACTAGGAAGCTACTGCTCACATGGTCTGGTAATGGTTTAGTTTTGTATAATGCAATTTGCTTGAGGAATTGGTGGGTTAGGAGATTGTTAAACCTACCTGATCCATGCAAAGTCAAAAGTCAGGTTTGTTTAATAATTGCTGAAATTCATTTATTATGATTCAAAAAATGGATCTCTCTGTTCATGTACTCAGGAATGTATATCAGCAATCTAATAGGGAAAATTCTAATTTAAATCAGGTTAAGTCGAATAAAATCATCACAAAATAAGTATAATATATCTGAACTGTACTTTAATTACATTTTAAGTACTTACTATATATTAGTTCAGATTCAATTAGGTCCAATTTGTGTTAGAATTTCTCTAACACTCTAAAAGTTAAGAAGCCCAAAAGTGGAGGGCGATGGCCGTCGCTCAGTGGTGAGTAGGGCGCGGCCACTGCCGCTGTTTTTTTTAATATAAATTAATTTAATTAAAATAATATTTTATTATTAATGAATATATATAATATTATATATATTAGATGTGAGTTAAGGACAAAAATGTAAAAAAAAAAAAGTACTTTCATAGCCAATTCATAATCAAAGCGGGTATGGGCCAAATTTTGTATAGACAGGTTTTTTTAAACTTTATTTTATATCATAGGAGGTTAATTGGTACTTTAATTTTCATAAATTTTTTTTTGAACATTTCGATTATGACAAGCGTCTCTCAATTTTTCCATATATATAAAATTTCCAGACACAAGAAGATATTATTACTTGGCTGCCTCTAATCTTATGCTAACTTTGGTATTGGATACTTAGCAGACATAAAAATTCCATATTCTGGGTTCGCCAATGTGCGAAGTTAAGTTAAAAACAAACACTGAAATCTTAAAGAAACTGATAAAAGGAGGCGTGGGGTTCTGTTAAGTCATAAATATACCACATATTTAAATTTAGTAAGATATTCTCTGCTGATTGTTTGAAAGATTAACTAATGATTTATATTAGTAAATATATGAAACTTTGATCTCTACCAATCAAGATCCAACACCATATTATAGAGAGATATAAATGTCTTTATCTCTATAAAAATATTATACAAATCGTATTACACACAAGTGAAATACATAAAATATATATATATATATATTTTTAAATTCAAAGGGGATGCATTGTAAACCCAAGCTAATCTTTCTTTTTGGTTGGGGTTGGGGTTGGGGTTTCTAATCCCAGCTTTCACCCAAACTATACTTTGAAGTTTACTTTTTCAGTCGATTTCTTCTTTGAAATTAGTGAATATGGCTAAAGAAAACGACCGACTTATGCGAAAAGCCTATGCATATTAGTCCTTTTCCCTTCAAAGACGCACCAATATATGCTCCTTCGCTCCACTCTATGCCGTCGAAGAGAAATCCTAGCGTTGATTCATCCTCCTCATATTCCAATTTTAGTTCACCATCGCTTAACGATGGTGTTTCTTAACTTTTCAGGCCTTGGCGCCTCCCACGCTTCATCCCCTCATCAGCAGGATCATAGCAGGCCTTGATCCAGAGCCTATTTCGCTTCAACTTCACCCCTTTCCCTCCATTTCCAATTGAATTCTGATGAAAATCTTTAACTTGAATTCTTGTTTGTTTTACAAAGTTGTGATGACATTGGAGTTTCCTACTGAGAAAATGGAGAAAAAAAACCATGAGAAAAGTGAACCATCTCTCAGGTATACTCAACTGTACTAAGTACATCCTCATCAAAATCCATCAACCCCTCGAACTTCTAGTAATTCTATTTTCGGGTTGTGTAAACTTTTTGCAGGGTTGGAGACGATTACCTCTGGTTTAAACTTAAAGGGGAATAAGAATTTATTTTCTTTCAAGTGAAAGGAGGCAGAGTGGACTGTTGCACTTACCGGAGACGTAGATCCGGTGGCTGTGATGGGCACGTTAAGGCAGCTTTACCGGACAGAGATAGTGTCTTTTGGGCCTGCCCAAGTATCCAAGAACAACAAGGATGAGCCCCAAAAATGCTCGCCTAAGGATTTGGCGCAGCTGGTCCAGGCATATCGCACCTATCATTGTCAGTTATCATACCTTATCAGAAGCATGCGGAGGTGTTGAAGGTGCGGGTTGGGCGAATTTTACTAATGTTCTAGCCCAACTCCATATTTATGAGTATGGATTTATATTATTAAAGTTTGACTTAATTTTCATCAACATTCTACTCTGTAATTTGTTTTGGTAGGGACAGATAAAGCCTGTCCTCGGCCCACGTGTGCACATATTTTTCTAAATATTAGCGGTTATAGTATGAATATATAATAAATAATTTTTTATATTTTAAAATATATTAATTGAATAGTTAAATTAATATAGAAGTTCAACTTCTGTCTATTTCCTTTTATAACAACAGAGTGCTTCAGCTTCTTTCTATCTTCTTTCTACGACTTCATTTAAATTGAAAAGTTTAAAACTTAGAATATGAGTTTATGCTAATAAAAGTGAGTTTTCTTCATTCCTGCCTATAGAGAAAGATGGGATTTAAAACTTGAATAGGGTGTGTTATATTATTTATGGGATAGTGGTCGGGTACAAATAATCATAAATGCATTAAAAAATAACAAATAAAATAAAAATAGTTAGTTAAAGTGTGTGATAATGAAGGTTAAACCAGTCATTTGAACTAAATTACAATTTTGATATAGGTTGAGCGTAAATGAAAATGAAATAAAAAAAGACTTATGAGTCAAGGGCTAACGTAATCCTTGCCTTGGCTTTTTTCCCAACTCAATATTCATCAATATATGAGGCTTTAATGATTCATCACAAGCTCATTGCCGGATGAAAACTCAAACTCAGACAGTTAAAAGACATGTCTGAAATCTATGATAACTGGGAGAGGCTGGGGGGGGGGCGCCGGGAGCAGTTCCGGCGGCTCTGCAACCAGCACTCGAGAAATTCTAGCATCAGCTCATTGTCCTCGGACTTTAGTTTCAGTTCGCCGCTGCACGACATCGAATTTCTTAACTTTTCGGTCCCCGGCGCCGCCGCCTCCCATAATTCGTCTTCTCGACAGCAAACTCATCGCCAGGCAGCCTTTATCTCGGAGTCTGTCTCTCCGGAAACAGCACCAATCAACGCAGACCCGCTTGCAGTAATGTCCTTTTGATCATTTTTTAACTTTCAACTGATTTTTGGCCGCCATATGTGTTGTCTTTCCATTTCACTCTGCTGACCCTGGAAAGTTTTTCCAACTTTTTCACTGACTTCTGCTTGTTTCCCAGACCTTCATGTATAAAGTGGTGCTCAAAGTGGATGTACATGATGACAGAGAAATCAGAAAGGCCCTCAAAGTAGTTTCTTCTTTTTCCGGTATTGCATTTTGCATTCCATAATTTCTGTGGAATCATTAGATCACCGCGGTTCCCTATAATTCCTAAGTTCAAGATTCTTCTAAACCTCTGCAGTACGGAGTTTGTTTCTGTAATAGCCGTCTTAATACTACTCTTGTTTTAATGTAGGGCTCCAGTCTGTTTCTTTGGACAGGACGCAGAAAAAGTTTACATTAGTTGGGGATTTCGATCCAATTTCAATGGTCCAAAAATTGAGAAAATCATTGCATACAGAAATAGTCTCAGTTGGCCAAACAAAAGTGGGCTGATCATGTGCTTTCTAATGGGATATGTTTCGGTTTACTGATAGCCGAAAGCCCGGCTTCACTGATCCTGTCAATACTTGAATAAAACCATGAAGTTTTCAGCCTTCTCTTTTATACATCTATGTGTAAATATCACTGTAAATTTCTTCCTTACAATAAATAATTGCCACAGCTGACACTAATACCTACATCAGAAAATTTCCAGACAAAATACATTACTTACATTCATTCTTGTCCAACATATCCACTACTTGTTCCATGGTTGGTCTGTCTTCTGGTTTATTTTCCACACAAGATAAGGCTACGGCCAGCATCTCCCACATCCCTTGCTTCACAACAGGATTCTTCAGAAGCTTTTTATCAAACGCCAAAGAAGTCCATCCGTCACGAGCATTATAAAGAGCCCAATCAGCAAACGTTAGAGGCCTGCCGATGAAACGCAAAGGGGACCTTCCAGTTAGAAGTTCAATCAGCAGAACCCCAAAGCTGTAGACGTCAGAGGCCTGGGTTATCATCTCCTCTTTTGCCGAGGTCTCCGGAGCACAGTACTTCGAAAATGTAAAAGTGACAACGCTGATATCAGAGATGCAGCCGTATTGTTCTGAGTCGAGGAAAATGTTTGAAGCCTTTATGTTTCCATGTACAACCTTCCCAATCCTTTGTCCGTGGATATGCGCAAGACCCTTTGCTGCACCAATTGCGATTCTGAGACGGGTTCCCCAGTCTAAGTGAACGCGATTCTTGCCTTTTCTTTCCAGGAAAACAGGATGAGAAAAATTGAGTGGCAATGATTATATTACTATCAGAAATTGTTGTAATTAACCAGATAACTAAATGAACATACCATGTAACATTGTTTCCAGGCTTCCTTGAGGAAAGTATTCAAGAATTTCGAGGCATTCATCTTCATTTATGTAGTATCCCATCATCTTAACTATATTCTCATGCTCGATACCGGCACAAAGCTTTATCTTCTTCTCGAACATATCATGTGCCCAATTCTCTCTGCTAATTCTCTTCACCACAAACACAAAATCTTCTCTTAACCTCACAAGGTACGCATTTCCAAACGAGTCTATTGTGTCTCCAAGAGCGACGGAAGGAGCTATTAACAATTCATCGAGCCCAAATGCAAAAGGGGAGCCCTTGAAAATTACTAGCTGGCCCGATTCTTCTTTAGCCATCTCTTTTCTTACGCTAGCTTTGATATTGGCTGAAATTTGGAGAGGTCGATACATATCGAACATAAAAGTTCCATCTTCTCGGTAGAAGAATCCACTGGAAAGTGGAGAAGCTAAGCTGAAACTTGAACTGAAATCTGAGGATACCGATGATCGGAGGCTTGGGGTTCTCGAATGGTCATGGCAGATTTGCCAGAGCTGCTCTCGGCGCAGCACAGCAGCCACCAACCTCTCCCAGTTGTCATAAATTGCCGACATCTTGTATCAGATTCAGCACGCACCAGCCTCTCCCAGTTGTCATAAATTGCCGACATCTTGTATCAGATTTGTAAGGAAATGCTGATGCTTAAGTTTCCAGGAGAAGAAAAACCAGGAAAAGAAACTGAAAAGAAAAACCAGGAGAAGAAAAACCAGGAAAAGTATCCTGAAGCTACGACGGAAGACTCCTCCCTCGTGGAGTTTACAGTCAACGCGTTCTTCTGTTTGCCAAAATAAAACAATGTCTAAGAAATTGAAGGAAGCTTCATTTTTAGTTTCTTTTAATATAGTTAATGTAAGCGGACTGATGTGACATAAGCGTGTCTTGTCCCTCGATCACAGCCCGGACCGGCTCAAGATTTTCTATTAGAGTCTTGATTTTAAATTTCAACTGTGCGTGAGTGTATTGAGTATAGTTTCTTTTAATAATTCAACAAATTAAAATCAAAATTTTTTATAAAATATTTTGTATTTGAATAGAATGTGTGTGCGAAAGTATGCATTTAGGAAAAAAAATATAATAGCATGTCTTTGGCGTACCTTCACTTTGATTGGTGAAAAAAAATATACTTGTATTTCGAAACCTTCCAATGATTCAATCCGTATTTTCAATTGTATATAAAAATATGGTTAAATACAAGTTATTCTTCTGTATTAATAAAAAGTTCATAACAAAAAGTAAACTGTACTTTATTATAAAATGATGCAATTTAACTTTTTTGGTAATGTTCAAGGTCCATTGCTATTCGACTTTTGGGTTTGCAAAATCTTTCAGTCTTGAACTTGTCCAATAATGATTTTAATGGGAGCATCCCATCTTCAATTTCGAGTTTGATTCATTTGACAGCTCTTGATCTTGCTAATAACTCACTTTCCGGTGATGTTCCTGATCTCGATATCCCGACTCTGCAACTATTAGATTTGTCCAACAATAATCTTACTGGGGTGTGCCTCAAACTCTTGTTAGACTTCCTAGTTCAGCCTTTTCAGGTAACAATGTTACACTCCAAATTTGCCGCCTCCGGTTCTTTCGCCAACAGCCGTACCCAAGAAGCATTCCTCGAAGTTTAGTGAACCTGTCATTCTTGGAATTGTTATTGGTAGTTGTGCAGCGGCATTCGTTTTGATTGCCTTGCTATTAATTGTTACGTACAGAAAGAAGAAAGATGATAAGTCGATCCCAGGTGCGTCACATAAGAAAGAAAAATCGACAAAGAGGATGCATTATGTTTGGATTTGTGTTTTAGTTGTTTTGTTTTGTGTTTTGAAAATAGAGAGAGAAAAATAGAGATAAGTGAGTGTGTGTTGAAAATAGATGATATGTTTGGATTTGTGTTTTGAGAAAATTTAAAATATTTTAAAATAAGTGGTGTAGGTTTGATGTTCATTGTCAAATCATATATTTTTATATATAAATATTTTATGTTTAATGTTGTACTTTTGGGAGACAAAAAATACTATTTATTGTCAAATTATATCTGTTTTATATTATATATATATAAATGTATATATATATATTATATATAGAAAGTTGAAAAACAGAAAAAACACGCAGATAAGGTGTAAAAACACAAAAACAAACATTGAGTGTGTTTTATCTTGTCTCGGGAAATATGAAAACACAAAACCAAACAAAGCAATGGCTTCTGAACACCAGGATGAGAATGGCAGGGTAATATTTTTTGAGGGATGTAATCTTGTATTTGACCTTGAAGATCAGTTGAGGGCTTCTGCGGAGGTTCTTGGGAAGGGGGCCTTCGGAACTACATACAAAACAGCGCTAGAGGATTCAACCACAGTTGCGGTAAAGAGATTGAAGGAAGTTATTGTTGGGAAAAAGGACTTTGAGCAGCAGATGGAGGTTGTTGGGAATATCAGGCATGAGAATGTGGCTCCTTTTAAGGGCTTATTACTATTCCAAGGATGAAAAGCTCATGGTTTACGATTATTACAATCAGGGGAGCATGTCAGCTTTGCTCCATGGTATGTTCTGAGACTTAAACATTAATATGCTTCTCAATGTTGCATTAATTGGTATTGTTGATTCTGTCCAAATTTTTCTGCGTTGCATGATAGAAGCAAGATTTGTTTTCTTGGTGGCATATCTCGACCATATATGGTCTTAAAGCATTTCACTGCTAGGCTGGATCATTTTGCCGAAAAAGATTGCAGTGCTTGTGCATGGAAACATTAAGGCTTCAAATATTTTCCTCAACTCCCAACTACATGGCTGCGTCTCTGATCTCGGGTTAGCAACACTGATGAGTCCAATTGCACCACCAGTTATGCGTACAGCAGGTTATCGTGCCCCTGAAATCACAGACACCAGAAAGGTGTCGCAGCCATCCGATGTATACAGCTTTGGAGTTCTCCTGCTCGAACTTCTAAACCGGCAAGTCCCTGTCCATGCATCGGGCGGTGAAGAGGTCATCCACCTGGTAAGATTGGTTCATTCCGTGGTTCGAGAGGAATGGACGGGTGAAGTATTCGATGTTGAGCTCTTGAGGTATCCTAACATAGAGGAAGAAATGGTGGCAATGCTGCAAATAGGGTTGAGCTGTGTGGCTAGAATGCCGGAACAGAGGCCGAAAATCGGTGAAGTGGTGAAAATGCTGGAGGAGATTAGAAGTTCCAATACAGGCAATAGTCCGTCTGCTGGAACCAGATCTCCAGGTTCAACTCCAGCAGTAACTCCATGTGTGGGTGAGATTGGACCGTCTTCAGTTCATACTTAGATTCTTGCTTACAAATTAAAGTTAGTTCAAGAGTAGTTGTTTTTCTTCCTAGCATTTGGCTTTTATTTTGTTGAATGATAAATTTGTCCAGTTCTCGCTACTGATCACATGATCTGGTAATGGTTTAAGTTTGGATAATCAATTTGCTTGAGGAATTGGTGGGTTAAGTACTGCTATATATAATTTCTCAAACCACAAAAAAATTGTATATAATTGAACCAAATTTGAAGAAGGAAAGTGTAATTATTCCTAAATATAATTGACTTATCGATGTTGTTAACCCTAGATCGGCCCAACCGATTCGGTCGAGAACTGAATCTGAGGCCGGTTCGGGTATATGTATAAAAATCGGGATCAAACCCAATATGAATCTGTCAAAATTCGAAACAAACCAACCAAATCAAATTATATTTAAATAAAAAAAAGAAAGAAAGAGAAGAAGAAGGGAGATAACAACTAGCGAGTGGAGCTGGTAGTTCGATGGGCGAGTTGTAGCGTCAAACGTCTTATAGAGAGAAGATGTAGCACCCCTATCGCTAGTAGGGCTATCTCTTCCTAAACGTCATACTTATGGTAACTTCTGTGTTCATATATATAAATATGCACATAATCATCTAATCGATATGCACACGTAACCCCAACGTCATAACAGGCATAATTAACACACAATATTATATATACACATATATACACATGTCAAACACCCAGAGGTGATCCATCACAAATAATCCCCACGCTTTTCCGTTCTCTTTATACAAACAAAATGTGATTTGTACTCTAACTGACAAAGAGGAGAAAATTGCATATTGGCCCGACCTGTCTGGGTATAGCGTATAGACCTAGTTTTCAATAGGCAGACACCTCAAATCTGCTCCTGAAAGAAAATGTCAGCAGAGGATTGAGCCTGCCACTCAGTAAGTAAATAACCAGCCCTATCTATATATGTATATCAAACACAACCCAAATAAGATAAGTAGACAACATGCATGAAATATAGTCAATTTAATTCCAACATAATCAGTTGTATTACACCACATAGCCATCTCACAATAAGATAATCAATTAAACTTCCTTTTTTCTAGTTTGCTTAGCAGAAGGTGATATCGTGTTTTTCCCGTCAACTCAGTCTCACCGTTATATAAGTTCAAGTGAATCCCCTTGACAGTAGGTTCATCAATATCATTTCGCATCATAGCTATTTCAATTTGCAGCATCGATTCTTTTCATATCACATTTTTTTCATATCGCAACATCGCTCTTTTCATATCGCAGCATCGCTCTTTTCATATCATTTCTTTCTCATATCGCATCAAAGCTCTTTTTATTTCGTTTCACCTTACAGGCTTTTCAACACATCAAGGGGTATTCACACCACAATTATATTCAATTTCCACCACTCCCTCATTTCCACATATCACCATTCTTGTAAGCAACTAATAACGTAAAATAATATATCAACATATTCTCATATTCAGACATCCACAACACATCAAACAACAAACATAATATTTCAACGTAATTTCTCATTCCACGTACATAATATCGTTAATCAAATTAAATCATTCACCACTCATATATTTTCAGATAAATCAACGTCAGCATGAACCACAAATTTATAACCACTCATATATTTTCAGATAAATCAACGTCAGCATGAACCACAAATTTATATAACAGTAATACCACAAAGAAAAGGGACATATATAGATAATACTAATTATTTACTTAACTCTTACAACACTTTTATCTATCTAATAGGTAGTGGTTCGGTCCTTTCACTTTACCCCCATATCCTATAATGAGTTATACCACATACAGTTAATATAGCGAGAATATCGTAATTTCTTTTAAATATAATATTAAATATTATTCGTACAATTTCTAATAATTCTTTAATATTCCATATCTATCGAAATACAAATCTTCGTTCTAGTTCTTCTTAATAACTAGAGCTTCAAAAAAGTATTTATAGTTTATCAATTAATTCATAGAAATTCATTTAATCAAATCCCTTATATATTTATAACTATCACTTTTAATAACATCCTTAAATTAAATTATCATTAAAAATCTATTTTTCATCTTTAATAACATATTATTTCTTAAATACAATTTTCAGAATATTTCTACGAATTTTTTATCAATTTCTCGCTATTACATAATTTAATTAAACAATAATACATAGAATTGTGTAATTGGTTAATAATTCCGATAAAATTGTATAAATTAGCTATAGCAATATTCAAATTTAATAAATTTTATAATCTAATTAACCAACGATATCATTTTTATATTCGATTTGATATTTAGTTCGACACTATTTTAAATAGCCAAAATCATAAAATACTCCAATTAAATAGTACATCGCTCAATATAATCAATATTTAATAAACAAACTAATTAAATAATATAATTATATAAATTAATAAAAATTAAAATACAAATCTTGCCTCGTTGCATCAACTGTAGAAGAAAAGGGAAAATTGCACAAATTGTATTAATTATGGTTGGTGTGTGTGTATATATATATATAGGTATGTTTACCATGGGGAGATGGGGCGGTGGGTGATGGCCCACCCCTCCCCCCAATTCATTTTTCTTTCTTTTTCTTTTCTTGTCAATTTCTTTTATATATATATATGTATATATATTATTTACTAATATATATATATATATATATCATTTACATATATATATATTATTTACACAAATTGTATTAATTATGGTTGGTGTATATATATATAGGTATGTTTACCATGGGGAGGTGGGTGATGGCCCACCCCTCCCCCCCTATTCATTTTCCTTTTTTTTTCTCTTTCTTTCATATATATATATATATATTATTTATTTATATTAAATTTTTTTAAAATACTCATTACGTCCCTCCTAAATTTTCTTAATTAATATAAGTTATCACCAAATATTATAATGAACTTCAATTTAATTCGTTTGGGTTTTGTTATATTTCAATTATGATCTATAATTTATTTATTAATGAACAAAATTTTATAAGAGTTTACCAATTAATTTTTTATTTATGTATTATAATTTTTGACACGTCACGTAAGAAAAGAGTGTCGGTGGGTTTAGTGGAAAGAAGAAAATTGGAGACGGAGGATGGGGGGAAGAAGGAAATGGAGGTGGAAGGTGGGGGGAAAAAGAAAATGAGTTGATGGGGGAAGAGAAGGAGAAAAGAGGGTAAGTGGGGGAGTGAGCAAGGAAACTAGTTGGTGGGAGATTTATATATATATATTAGTTAATTATTTTTAGTAAAGACATTGGTTAATTGTTAATATAGTTATTTTATTTATTTATATAAAATATGAAAAATAAAATTATTACATCTTATATATGTATTCATTTTATTTTAATTAATTAATGTATAATATGTTACATATATATATATATACTTGCATACATATAATATAATCTGAGTCTATTGATTTCTTCAATTCAATCCAATTTTTAGAGGAACAAAAAATAAATGCATTAAATAAATTAAAAATAGCAAGTTAAAGTGTGTGATAATGAAGGTTAGAGTGGTTCACTCGGACTAAATTAGGTTCGGATATTACAATTTTGATAGAATAATTAATTTAATTTTAGGTTGAGCGTAAATGAAAATGAAATAAAGAAAGACTTATGAGTCAAGGGCTAACGTAATCCTTTGCCTTTTGCTTTTTCTCCACGCAGATGAAAACTCAAGCTCAAACAGTTAAAAGACATGTCCGAAATCTACGATAACTGGGAGAGGCTGTTGGCTGCCGTTCTGCGCCGGGAGCAGTTCCGGCGGCTCTGCAACCAGCACTCGAGAAATTCTAGCATCAGCTCATCGTCCTCGGGCTTCAGTTTCAGTTCGCCGCTGCACGACATCGAATTTCTTAACTTTTCGGTCCCCGGCGCCGCCACCTCCCATAATTCATCTCCTCAACAGCAAACTCATCGCCAGGCGGCCTTTATCTCGGAGTCTGTCTCTCCGGAAACAGCACCAATCAACGCAGGCCCGCTTGCAGTAATGTCCTTTTGATCATTTTTTAACTTTGAACTGATTTTGGCCACCATATGTGTTGTCTTTCCCTTTCACTCTGCTGACCCTGGAAAGTTTTTCCAGCTTTTTCACCGACTTCTGCATGTCTCCCAGACCTTAATTTATAAAGTGGTGCTCAAAGTGGATGTACATGATGACAGAGAATTCGGAAAGGCCCTCAAAGTAGTTTCTTCTTTTTCCGGTATTGCATTTTGCTGACCCTGGAAAGTTTTTCCAGCTTTTACACCGACTTCTGCTTGTTTCCCAGACCTTAATTTTTATGGTGCTCAAAGTGGATGTACATGATGACAGAGAATTCAGAAAGGCCCTCAAAGTAGTTTCTTCTTTTTCCGGTATTGCATTTTGCATTCCGTAATTTCTGTGGGATCATTAGATCACCGCGGTTCCCTATAATTCCTAAGTTCAAGATTCTTTTAAACCTCTGCAGTTCGGAGTTTGTTCCTGTAATAGCCGTCTTAATACTACTCTTGTTTTAATGTAGGGCTCCAGTCTGCTAATTGGGACAGCCCGCCGGAAAAGCTTACGTTAGTTGGGAATTTCGATCCAATTTCAATGGTCAAAAAATTGCGAAAATCATTGCGTACAGAAATAGTCTCAGTTGGTCCGGTATTGCATTTTGAATTCCGTAATTTCTGTGGAATCATTAGATCACCGCGGTTCCGTATAATTCCTAAGTTCAAGATTCTTCTAAACCTCTGCAGTTCGGAGTTTGTTTCTGTAATAGCCGTCTTAATACTACTCTTGTTTTAACGTAGGGCTGCAGTCTGTTAATTGGGACAGGACGTGGAAAGAGTTTACATTAGTTGGGGATTTCGATCCAATTTCAATGGTCCAAAAATTGAGAAAATCATTGCGTACAGAAATAGTCTCAGTTGGCCGAACAATGTTGCAATCTAGTACAGCTCCAGTTCAGTCCATGGCAGCAGCTTCAGACTCTGTTCCTGCTCCTCCATCATCTGTTCCAATCTAGTCCAGCTCCAGCTCAGTCCATGGCAGCAGCTTCAGACTCTGTTTCTGCTCCTTCATCATCTGTTCCTTCTCGTTAACGTGTTGCTCGTGTCATTTGTATAAAATCGCGCTTTACGTTTTTATTAGTTAGTGTTGGCAGATTAGTTGGCAAGTGATGTGGCAGTCAGTCGGTTAGTCAGTTAGATTAGTTGCTGTTCTTCTTCTTCATTTCGGGCTTTCTGTATGTATATTTAAATGGGCAGCTGTAACTTCTTCTTTGAATGAATGAAGAACCAAGTTCTGTTCATTCTTATTTTGCAATATCTTGGCTATTTATGCAGCGATTCATATTGGATTTTATCAAACAAAAGTGGGCTGATCATGTGCTTTCTCATGGAATATGTTTCTTTTACTGATAGCCGAAAGCCCTGCTTCACTGTCCTGTCAATACTTGAATAAAACCATGAAGTTTTCAGCCTTCTCTTTTATACATCTATGTGTAAACATCACTGTAAATTTCTTCCTTACAATAAATAATTGCCACAGCTGACACTAATACCTACAGCAGAAAATTTCCAGGCAAAATACATTATTACTTAGATACATTCTTGTCCAACATATCCACTACTTGTTCCATGGTTGGTCTGTCTTCCGGTTTATATTCCACACAAGATAAGGCTACGGCCAGCATCTCCCACATCCCTTGCTTCACAACAGGATTCTTCAGAAGCTTTTTATCAAACTCCAAAGAAGTCCATCCATCACGAGCATTATAAAGAGCCCAACCAGCAAACGTTAGATGCCTGCCAATGAAACGCAAAGGGGACCTTCCAGTTAGAAGTTCAATCAGCAGAACCCCAAAGCTGTAGACGTCAGAGGCCTGGGTACTCATCCCCACTTTCTTGTCCTCCGGAGCATTGTAATTCGTAATTATACAAGTGAGAACGCCGATATCAGAGATGCAGCCGTATTGTTCTGAGTTGAGGAAAATGTCGCACTTCACACCGTAAACGCGACTTCAAATACGAGCTCTCCGATCTAACCGATTAAGTTCGACCGTTCGATCAAGGGCAGGGATGAATTTGGGGGAAAATTGAAGGCTGCAGCTCAGAACGATGTCGTTTCAGACAAGCTAGGGTTCGATCAAAAGGGGGAAATTGCTGGAGATCCAATTGCCTCATCAAGCCCGATAGGTGGACACGTGGACCGCCCAGATTTCGCGACCTGAGCTGCGAGTTACAGCTACCCAAAAGCCTGAGCATTTTGTGCAGACAGCTCCTCCAGTAGTGAGGCTCGAGAGAGGACATTGTTGCCCCTTTTTGTCAGAAATTTTAATGTAATTGCAGTCATCATTTTGTTGTTTTTCATGAACAATATGTAAGGAACTGAGGCTGTGTAAGAGGGCAGGAGGAAATTGAATGAATTCTCTGTTTTCTCTCATCTTTGTCTCATTCTTTCTTCTCACCTCCTCTGCTTCTGCTCTAACACTCTGTCTGGATACTAAAATCATAACAGAAAATGTTGGAGGCCTTTATGTTTCCATGTACAACCATCGCACTCCTTAGTCCGTGGATATGTGCAAGACCCTTTGCTGCACCAATTGCGATTCTGAGACGGTTCCCCAGTCTAAGTGAACGCGATTCTTGCCTTTTCTTTCCAGGAAAACAGGATGAGAAAAATTGAGTGGCAATGATTATATTACTATCAGAATTATTGTAATTAACCAGATAACTAAATGAACATGCCATGTAACATTGTTTCCAGGCTTCCTTGAGGAAAGTATTCAAGAATTTCGAGGCATTCATCTTCATTTATGTAGTATCCCATCATCTTAACTATATTCTCATGCTCGATACCGGCACAAAGCTGAACATATCATGTGCCCAATTCTCTCTGCTAATTCTCTTCACCACAAACATAAAATCTTCTCTTAACCTCACAAGGTACGCATTTCCAAACGAGTCTATTGTGTCTCCAAGAGCGACGGAAGGAGCTATTAACAATTCTTCGACCCCCAATGCAAAGGGGGAACCCTTGAAAAGTACTAGCTGGCCCGATTCTTCTTTAGCCATCTCTTTTCTTACGCTAGCTTTGATATTGACTGAAATTATGAGTGGTCGATACATATCGAACATAAAAGTTCCATCTTCTCGGTACGAGAATCCACTCGGAAGTGGAGAAGCTAAGCTGAAACTTGAACTGAAATCTGAGGAAACCGATGATATGAAGCTTGGGGTTCTCGAATGGTCATGGCAGATTTTCCAGAGCTGCTCTCGGCGCAGCACAGCAGCCACCAACCTCTCTGTCAAATTCTCTATCAAGATGAACACACAAGCAAAGCCATTTTCTAAAAAATATGTGTATTCACAAAATCTGTTCACTCAAGGAACGGAGTAGCTGGGTTTAAATAACAGAGAAGAAACAGAGAAAAATATCCTAACAAACTAACAACAATGCCATGTAAGCAGCTAACTAAAAGACAAAATTGTAAAACAAAATGAGCTAAGTAAAATTGTACAAAAGCGAAAATAAAAAACACGACTACGTTAGAGAGAAGAGAAGCAACACATGAATCAGCAATTCTCCTCTGTAGATTGACAATCTTAACAGCCCCCCTCAAGTTGGACTTGAAGAGAAGTCAACCAAGCCCAACTTGGAGAGATGAATAGTGAGAGCAGGGCGAGCTAAAACTTTGGTGAAGCAATCAGCGAGTTGTAGCTTGCTTGGAACATGGGAAGGAAGAACGAACCCATCTTTGTACTTGTCACGAACTAAGTGACAATCGATCTCCAAGTGCTTCGTGCGTTCGTGAAATACGGGGTTGGCGACAATGTGGACAGCGGCTTGGTTGTCGCAATAGAGAGGAATCGGAGTCTGAATTGGAACCTGAAAATCCTTAAGAAGATATGAAATCACTGTAATTCGCAGACGGTCGCAGCAAGACTCCTATATTCAGCCTCTGCTGTGGAGCGGGAGACGGTAGGTTGCTTTTTAGTCTTCCACGAAATCAAGGCCGAACCCAAAAATACACAATAACCTGTGAGCGAATGTCGACTATCAGGGCAGCTAGCCCAATCAGCATCGCAATATCCAGTCAAAGAAAAAGAATTATGGGCAGGAAAAAAGAGACCTTTTGTAGAAGTCCCTTTGAGATATTTAACCAAGTGTAGAGCAGCAGCCAGATGTTCCTTGCAAGGACGATGAACAAACTGGCTCAGTTGCTGCGCCCCGTAAGAAACATCCGGGCGAGTAAATCCCAGGTATAAGAGCCTTCCAATTAAACGTCGATATGATTCTGGATCCTCCAAAACAGTTCCACAAGAACTTAATTTCAAACCTAAAGGCAGCGGAGTGTGCACAGGATTGGCGTTGTCAAGGCCAGAATCATGGATGATATCTTTGATGTACTTCTGCTGAGTGACTGAAGTACCTTCGGAAGAACGAGCAATTTCTAGACCGAGGAAGTATTTGGCATGCCCCAAATCCTTGATAGTGAAAAGACCATGCAAATAATCCTTTACAGGTTGAATGAGAGCTTCTGCAGAACTGGAGATTAGTACATCATCAACATAAACAAGGAGAAAAATCACCTCAGATTCAATAGACTTCGAAAATAAGCAGTGATCATTATGTGACTGCACAAAGCCGTAAGCAAGCAACTTGGTGGTGAATTCATGGTTCCATTGGCGAGAAGCCTGCTTTAGTCCGTACAACGAACGTTTGAGCTTGCATACTTGGCCTTGAGGTACAGAATAACCATCAGGAGGAAGCATGTAAATATCCTCATTCAAAAATCCGTGCAGAAAAGCATTATTAATATCGATTTGATGTAATGCCCATCCAAAACTAGAAGCAATAGCCAAGAAAAGACGTACGGTGACGGCTTTAGCCACAGGAGAAAAACTTTCAAGATAATCAATACCTTCGATTTGGTTATACCCCTTTGCAACAAGTCGTGCTTTGTACTTATCCACCGAACCATCGGGTTTTAGCTTCACCTTGTATACCCACTCCTATTGCCTTGCCCGTTTGTCAGAGGGAAGAGTAGTGACTTCCCAGGTATCATTTTCCTCCAAAGCAGTAATTTCGGCATCCATCGCTTGTTGCCATTCAAGAATGTCCTTGGCTTGTGCATATGTCCTTGGTTCCTGCACTATAGACAAAGCAGCCAAGAAACTCAAATGTGATGATGCAACAGAAAATGAAGGGGTTTGGCAATCTATGTAGGAATGGCAAACAAAATCCTTCAACCAACTTGGTTTATGAGAAGGCCTTGTTGATCTACGAGGTAAGGATGGGGGGGAGACAGCGAGACTAGGATGTGTATCAGCTGTAGAATTATCAGATGCAGAGGATGGAAAAGAAGTGGACAAGTTTCCAGAAGTAGTAGATGAGATTGCAGTAGATAAAGGTGCAGAGTTGATGGGTTCACAATCAACATTTATAGGTAAAGGAACAGGGCAATGCTCACTTTCCATTGTACAATTCTTATAGGGAAACACATTTTCATGAAAAATAACGTCTCTCGAAATGAGAACAGACCTTTGCTCAATGTCATATAGTTTATATGCCTTTTGACCGTGGACATAACCTATAAACACACACCTAGTAGCTCTAGGTTCAAATTTTGATTTGTGTGGCTGCACTTTTGCTGCATAACATAGGCAGCCGAAAGTTTTAAGAGGCTGATATGAAGGACTTGTTTTATACAAGAGTTCATAGGGTGATTTCCAATTGAGAGTTGGGGAAGGCAAACGATTAATGATAAAGGTGGCAGCGAGAATGGACTCTGCCCAGAAATGTTTTGGAAGATGAGATTCAAACATCAAAGCTCTAGCGACTTGGAGTAAGTGTTTGTGCTTTCGTTCTACGACCCCATTCTGTTGCGGTGTATAGACACATGATTTTTGGTGTACAATACCATGATTTTTTATTAGCTCTTGACAAGAGGATGCAAGAAATTCTGGACCATTATTAGTCCTTAGACTTCTAACTTGTAATCCGAATTGAGTTTGGACTTGCTTGATGAATGATGACAAGAGAGATGTTGTTTGAGATTTGTATCGCATAAGGTATGTCCAAGTGGCTCTAGAATAGTCATCAACAAGTGTGAGAACATAATGACATCCTCCAATGGAGGGTTGTTTGTAGGGACCCCATTTATCAACGCGAACTAATTCAAAAAGAATTGAAGATGTGGATGTACTTGAGGGAAATGGTGTTCTAGCTTGCTTAGCAAGTGGACAGACATGACAGACAGGTGGTTCAATGCTTTTATTTAGATTCAAGCTAGAAATATGACTGAGTACATTAGCAGAGGGATGTCCAAGCCTCTTGTGCCACAATTCATATGCATCATGTACATGGGAAAGGAGCAATGATTCAGATACAGAGTTAGAATAAGATGCCTTGTTCATAGGTGAAAAAGAAAGTGTGTCCAGATAGTAAAGTTTTCCTATTTGCTTGCCTATAGCTAAGACTTTCTCAGTCCTCCGGTCCTGCAGCAAGCAAAGATTATTAGAGAAAGAAAAACGAATAGGTAAGGCTTGGCAGAGTTGAGAGACA
The DNA here is from genome assembly GCF_000512975.1 of Sesamum indicum. Lineage (NCBI taxonomy): Eukaryota > Viridiplantae > Streptophyta > Magnoliopsida > Lamiales > Pedaliaceae > Sesamum > Sesamum indicum. Next base: position 9,375,854 of record NC_026148.1, on the reverse strand, counting down.
AATGGCAGGGTATGTTGAAAAATAGGAATGTGAAGAACATGTTCAAGGATGATATTGTGTGACAGTTTTACAGTTCCTGTATGTGTAGCATCAGTGGTATTTCCATCAGGCAAAGAGATGATAGGAGTAGGGTGAATGGGAGCTAAGGAATCAAGTAATGTAGCATCACCACACATGTGTCTCGTAGCTCCAGTATCTATAATCCATGAACCTGAAACATGCGTCCTTGTCATGTCCCATCTTGCCACAACTCTCACAGGTTAAATGTCTCTTATCAGTAACTTTCTTCTTCCCAAAGGTTTTATAAACATAGCTGCGATCATGTTCCACATTTCTCACATACATTGCTGTATTAACCCCTGTGTCCATAGACTCTAAGTGTATCTGTCTCTGCCTTTCGACTCGCATAACCATGGAGTATGCTTTATCTACATGAGGCAAAGGTTCCATCACCAATATTTGACTGCGCACTCCATCAAAGGAGTCATTTAACCCCATAAGAAATTGGATTAAATGACCTGCCTCAGTCTGCACTATGTTTCTATCGTTGCTACCACACATACATAGTCCACAAGTGCATGAAGTAGTAGGTATTAGACAGCGTATTTCATCCCATAGTTGTTTCAGTTTAGTGTAATATGTCGCCACACTCATATTTCCTTGTGTCATGGAATTGATTTCTCTCTGTATTTGATACAACAATGGACCGTTAGACTCACCGTATCGTGCTTCGAGCTCCAGCCATAAAGCTCTTGCTGAAGACGTATATAGGTAGGCATTGACTATATCCTTAGATATAGTGTTCAGTATCCAGGTTAGAACCATGTAATCTGTTGTCCTCCATTGCCGCATCTCCTCAGTACCTTCTCGTGGTTGCACACAGGTTCCATCGATAAAGCTCAACTTGTCTCTGCCGCCTAACGCTATGCGTACCGCTCTGCTCCAGGCTAGCCAGTTGTTCCCATTCAGAGGCGCAGAGATGATAGGCAAAGGAGAGTACTCCAAATGAAGCAGCTTCGCATGGTTCTGTTCACCTCCAGATCTCATGTCTGCTGGTGTTGATTTTGCCGTTCCTCCTCGTAAATCAGCCATCATCTATTTTAGGTTTGTATAATGTTTTTCACCAATAGAGATATACAGAGACCATCAGCACGATGGCTCTGATACCATGTCAAATTCTCTATCAACAACAGATGAACACACAAGCAAAGCCATTTTCTGAAAAATATGTGTATTCACAAAATCTGTTCACTCAAGGAACGGAGTAGCTGGGTTTAAATAACAGAGAAGAAACAAAGAAAAATATCCTAACAAACTAACAACAATGCCATGTGAGCAGCTAACTAAAAGACAAAATTGTAAAACAAAATGAGCTAAGTAAAATTGTACAAAAGCGAAAATAAAAAACACGACTACATTAGAGAGAAGAGAAGCAACACATGAATCAGCAATTCTCCTCTGTAGATTGACAATCTTAACACTCTCCCAGTTGTCATAAATTGCCGACATCTTGGATCAGATTTGCAAGTCTGAAATCCTAACAGAAAGGTTGATGCTTAAGTTTCCAGGAGAAGAAAAACCAGGAAAAGAAACTGAAATATCGTGGAAGCTACGACGGAAGACAACTCCCTCATGGAGTTCACACTCAACGCGTTCTTCTGTTTGCCAAAATAAAACAATGTCTGAGAAATTGAAGGAAGCTTCATTTTTAGTTTCTCTTAATATAGTTAATGTAAGACTACTACTAAACCATCGAAAAAGAGAATAGAAAAGTTGTAAGCCGACTGATTAAAAGCATGTCTTGGTTGTCCTTCACTTTGATTGGTGAAAATAATACACTTGTCTTTGAAAACCTCTGTATTCTCAATTGTATATAAAAATATGGGGTTAAATACAATTTATCCCTTTCTGTTAATAAAAAAGTCTCCGTAAAAAAGTAAAGTGTCAATTTATCTCTCTCGGTTAATAAAAAAGTCTCCGTAAAAAAATAAAGTGTAATTTATCCCTTTGTAATTTAAAAAATATGGTAATTTACCTCCCTCCGTAAATTTTCACAATTTCATTATTTTTTAAATCACAAGGGTGTAAATTGCATTGTGTTTTCTAATAGAGGTTTTTTTGTACTTTTTCATTAACACAGGGGTAAATTACATTTAACCCTAAAAATATGAGTACATTACCTTATATCTTCTCAATAAAGATATCAAGTATAATTTGCAGACCAGTTTCCTCAATTGCATTTGGTGTTCCAGGCTAGGACTACATGGAGATGAGAAACATGTTACATTGTTGCAATAACTAGATGTCTGATGTCGTGTTGATGCTAGAAAATAAATAAAACCATTGTTCTTCTTATGTTATCTTAATAAGATTATTAAGTAACTTTCTTCCTTCAAATAAATAATTGCAACAACTAACAGTAAAACCTACATCCGAAAAATTCCAGACACAAGATTTTGCTTAAAAGATATGGTACTCCAGCATATCTACTACTTCTGCCATGGTTGGTGCTACTTCCCGTGAAACTGATGATATGATACTTGGGGTTCTCGAGTGATCATGGCAGATTTTCCACATCAGCTCTCTGCGGAGGACGGCAGCCACCAACCTCTCCCAGTTTCTTGACATGTTTGATCCAATCACCAGCCTGATGTCCTAATAGAAAATTGATGCAAAATTTCAGGAGTAGAAAATCAGGTAAATGAATTGAATAGATTCTTGAAGGGATTGCTTGTTGAAATCGTCAAAATTAATTATTAATTTGAAAATTATAATAATAATAGAATCAGGTCGAATTTTTGGGAACTATTGATTAATTTCTCAATTTCAGTTGTAGTAATCCAATGGGGGATTTTGGATTGAGAACTACTAGTAATTAATATAAACTAAACAAAAAGTAGAGATAAAATTACTAGGAATAATCAGTAGAGAAAGATTCCAACTCAAAGGAGTGTATCACCCAATTATTTTATGTTAATCATTAATCACACAAGAATAATTTTACAACTCAACATTCAATTTTGAAATCGATGTAATAAATTTTTGTTTTCCTGTTGTAATGGATTTGACTCAAGCATTTAACTCAAAACTTATTATCCTACTAACTGGACACGATAACATCCCATATTGATTCAACAATAGCATGTGTATCAGTGAAAACAATTGAACCTAGATCAAACAATTAAAATAGCTGTAATAATCTAACCTAATTTTCTTGTCCCTACAAATAAATCTTGCAAAGCACTAATTAACTTGAGTGCTACTCATACCATTCATTCATGACAATTACGGATTACTGAACTCATGGACAACAATAGAACAATTAATATTGAGTTGAATTGGTTAGATCGATCTACCAATAATAACTATTCATAAACAGTAAATTAAGACAAAAAATACTCGACGAAATCAGATAAAATCAAGATCTCAAAACATAACCATTGAATTCCACGTGTTCCTTGAATAAAACATGAGGATTAGCTACAGATCATGTGTGCAGAAAATTCTAAAATTCTATAAAAAAAACTTAAATTAAAAAGAAAGGAAGAGATGAGAGATGATCTAAATTAAGATAGTTATAAAATATGGAATTGGATTTATGGTCTTCCAACTTAACAGAATGGAAAAGAAAACAAATCGCAGTAACAAATCTTTTCATATTTCCCACTTTTGTGCACACAGACTTGAGCATTGTCACGCCTAATTGAGTATCAAGTCAATTGTTGTCCTCCCTTCTCTTCTCTTGACATAACAACTTCTATATTAAAAAAATATATATAATTCAAAATGTATGCACTAAAATTCTTTCAAAATACTCAAAAATAAACATGCATACAAGTGTTGAATTGTAACTTATCGTGAAGCTTCAGGAAAAGGGAGCCCTTCTAAGGTTCAGCGGCAACGGGTTATTGCATTTTGACAGAAAAAACAATGTGTAAGAAATTGAAGGAAGCTTTGTTTTAGTTTCTCTAATTTAGTGTGTCTGAGTGGCCTGATGTTACGTGGAGCGCATCCACTCCTTCTTTAATTTTCTTTTCTGGTTGGTGAAATGGGGAAACATATACTTCTCTTTCAGAACAGAAGCCTTCAATAAATAACAAAGTCAATGCGTACTTGTGTATTAATCTAACTTCTGAAATCGTATGAATGAGTTCAAGTATTGCATCTTGAACTGTATAATCTTGATAATTTGTTGAAGGGGAGATAAGATCATGTCTATGATCTATGACAACTGGGAGAGGCTAGTAGCAGCCGTGCTAAAGAGAGAGGAGATTAGGCAACTATGCCTTCAGCCATCGAGAAGCCCCAGCATCTGTTCTGAATCTTCGGATTGCAGTGCCAGTTTCCAGTCGAGAGATGTGCGGTTACGGAAGAGAGTGGCTTCTGTTGGGAAGCCAGTTCCCAAGGTAGTTTTCGTTGGGGGATCTAGTCCAGATTTTCGCCTAAAAGATATTGTGAAGTTCTGCCATGAGCTGGGCAATGGAACATTTTGGACTTCGTTCCTCGGTGAATTATTGCAGGATGTGGAAGTCTCAGACCAAGAACTTCTGGTTAGTGGAACTGAAGTGGTAATCAAGCTATGGAAGAAAGTGAAATTGCCAGAAGAAGAATTCAAGCAGCAGATGAAGATTTTTGGAAATTGTAGGCATGAAAATGTGGCTGCACCATTGGCATACTACTTCTCGGAAAAGGCTAATGGAAAGCTCATCGTCTATGATTACCATAGCCAAGGAAGTGTGTCCGACATGTTACTCGGTACAATCAAAACCATAAATCATATTGCATTCACAATGTTCTCTATCGCTTCTCTCAGATCTCTTGTCCTTTTTTGTTTAAGTGTTGGGGGTAAATTATCTTTTCCATCCGACGAAGAAGGAACTTTTCCCTTTTTTTTTTTTTTTGTCCCCTATAAATAATAAACTATCAATTACACTCTCTTTTATATGAAAAATAGAATTCAAAAAATCCCGCAAGGCCAGAATTGGTGGTACACGCACGTTGACTGTGATTATGGGTCTGCAAAGTTTTTTTTTTTTTTGAAAAATTTTGCCCTTCTCTCCAATCTATTATATATAATATTATATAATAATATATAATATTTAATTTGTTAAATTATAACAAATTTTATATAATATATAAATATTGATTAATAATAAAATATTATTTTATATGTAAATTATAATCATATTAATATTTTTAATATAATATTCTTTTAATTAAATTAATTAAAATTAATTTAAAAACAATGGTTGAATTACTCTTTTTCGTCCCATAAAGAGTGGATTTTTCCTTTTAGTCCCACGTTTTGTGCGATTTTCTTTTTAATCCCATATTTTTACGGACTCTTCATTCTTCCGTTAAAATTTGACGGAAAATGGGATTTGAAACTAAGTTGAAAATTTTTGGGTAAAAAATGGGATTAAAAAGAAAAAATTCCTTCTTTAAGGGACAAAAAAGGTAATTTAGCCTTTTAAGCCTAGAGACAATCTCAACCAAAGAAACTGAGATTGTTAATCCTTTATTCTAATTCATAAGGTGAACATGCAGGGAAATCGCCTACACCCAACTGGGAAACTCGTCTAAGAATTGCAATTGGTGCAGCACGGGGCATTGCTCATGTCCACGCACAGTCTGGTGGGAAACTAGCCCACGGAAACATAAAGGCATCTAATATTTTTCTCAACTCTCAACAGTATGGCTGTGTGTCTGATTTTAGTTTGACAGGGATCATGGCTAAGCCACGACGAGGCAATCCATGGTATCATACCCCGCCATACGGTCCCGCGAGTATATCCCAGGAAATTGATGTGTATAACTTTGGAAATTTATTGCTTGAACTTCTTACTGGTAAGTCATCCATGGAGGCGCATGGTTTTGAGGATGATATGGACCTGGAAACATGGGTTCGTTCCATCAAATCCCAGGATTGGACTTCTGAGTTGTTTGATCAATGTCTCAGAAGACCAATCAGGAATGAAAAGGATATGATAGAGATGGTGAAAACAGAGATTCCAGGCGTTGATTTAGAGGTCCAGGATTCAGTCACAGATTGGGAGGCACTGAGAGCAATTCTTCGCTCGCATTTTCGCTCGATGGCCCGTGTTCCAGCTGGCTACTTCACAGCTCAGGACTTGGCGGAGATGATAGAAATGAAGCGTGTTGCAATGAGGTGCTTGAGAGATAGGCCTAAGATGACTGAAGTAGTTTTGATGCTAGAGAATATCAAAGCAAGTCTGAGTAATAGGAAACCAGAACATGACCGATAAGAATTCAATATTAGTGAGAGACCTTTGATTTGGATGTGTGTTTTGACTAAAATAATGTTATGAATTGTTTCCATTTCGAAATATGAAATATATGAGAAAATCATTTGAAGATTTTCCTTTTTCCCTCTCTTTTCTTCAGTTTTTTCTGCATCTCAAATATCTATATCCAAGTTTTTTCTAACTCCTCTGGAGTTCATTTCTGATGGTGTCTTATTGAAATATGGATATTATATAATGATACGTTTTATGTATGAAACTGGGGTCATATATATTTTCTTGCTTCGTACTCGTCTTGACCATGCTGTTTCTGCTATTCAGTTTAGAAAATGGTCTATTGATCTAATCGCATTTTGTTCTTATTTCATGTGATTATACTTTTATTACGAATAATCTGATTTATGAATGATAAGTATCGTTATTCATTGTCAATAATATTTGCCTAATCAATCGAACTTCCAATTCCGTAATTGTTTGTTTAGTTCAATAACTAGTGGTAACACAATATAATTGATTATGTAAAAGTTTTAGATTATGCTGTGGAGAATGTACAATTTAACTTATATAAATACTCATAGGAATTTATTGGTTAAAATTGAGTCTTTCTAGTTCTTAATGCTGTCACTAAATTAAATCTTGAAAATGTTCCCGAGATTATTTACTGATTAGGGATTTAGTTAATCGACGTTCCTTGACTGTCCAAAGGTAAGGTTGTTAGGTCGTACTAATGGTCATAACCAATTTATCTATCATGAATGATTGTCGTCTTTGCATACATAATCGACCATAGAATTAAGCATGATCTTGTTTTTTAACTAAAATATCCTTATTATATTTATTCTTCTTGAAATACTCTTTTCTTCTATTTAATTTTAGATCTAAATTTTTAATCAAAACTCCTTTATTTTTATTAAATTTCTACTTTTGAAGGAATTAATTTAAAATTAATTTTCGTGAATTCGACCCTACTTATCACTTTCACAAATTTTTAATAAAATAATATTTTTAATAAATTCGACATCAATCATCTATGAATTTCCCATCTTTTTCCGATGCCTAACCGGAACAAGTTTTGGATTTTTTTTTTAAGTGAAAAAGAAAGAAATCTGCAACAAAGACAAGAATGTGTTCTATTTAAAATATCAAATATATAAGAATAACTCCGTCTTTCATTAATAAAAGTAGTTGCAATGATTCAAATCAATCTCTAAGCATACCAAACCATTAGCATTTTTTCAGGACTCGAGTTCGGGGCAGATGTCACGAATCTATGACAACTGGGAAAGGCTTGTGGCAGCTGTTCTACGGAAACAGCAGCTATGGGAACTTTTCCATGATCAGTCGAGGAGCCCCAGTATACTCTCTGAGTCATCTGATTTTAATTCCAGTTTCTATTTGACTTCTTCTCTTCATGATCTGCTCTTTGACTTTCCAAGTCCCGGAAGTTCATCTTCATATTCTGAAGGTCCCGTTGCAGAGTACAAAGTTCAGTCCACCCTTTGAACTGGAAGATCTGTTGAGGGCTTCTGCGAAGTATCTTGGGAAGGGGACGTTCGGGAGCGCATATGCCGCTGCTCTACATTACGGGACTAAGATTGTGATAAAGAGACTGAAGTTGGTGAGTGTTTCTGAACCACAATTCAGACGACACATGGAGGTTGTTGGGAATATCAGGGATGAAAACGTCACCACCTTAAGGGCTTACTTCTGTTCCAAAGATGAAAAGCTTTTGTTATATGATTGTTATAGTAACGGCAGCGTCTCCTCACTGTTACACGGTATGTTTAGTTCTGTAACTTCATTTTCTATTACTGTGTTCTTACTTTTGGTATCTCTGACGACTGTGATCTGATGCATCATTTTCATGTTCCCAGGGGAAAATGGCGAGAATCGGGCTAGTGTAGACTGGCCAACCAGAATGAGAATTGCTGTTGGTGCAGCAAGGGGTATTGCCCACATACACACACAAATTGGTGGGAAGCTTGTCCATGGAAACATTAAAGCTTCAAATATTTTCCTGAATTCACAAAGGTACGGCTGCATATCTGATCTTGGGATGGCATACGTGGCGGCAACGGCGTTCATACCGAATTCATACTGCTATGCTCCAGAAGTCGAGAACACTCAAAATGTATCCCAAGCATCTGATGTCTATAGCTTTGGGGTTTTGCTGCTTGAACTTCTTACTAAAAAATCTCCTGTACAAGTCAGTGGCAGTGAAGCTGTCGATTTAGTCAAGTTGGCTAATTCTGTTAATCGTAAGAAATGGATTGCTAAAATATTTGATACTGATGTACAGAAGAATCGTACTGTAGAGAGACAGATGGAAAAGATGTTGCAAATAGGCATGATGTGTGTAGCAAAATCCCCTAAGAGAAGACCAAGAATGTCTGAAGTTGTGAAGGTGATAGAGGACAGTATGTTGATTATGGTAAATCAGTTTTCTGTAAGAACAAAAATGAACAAACTGATGTTTTTTGAGGATGCTCGTTACACATTTGACCTTGAGGATCTGCTGAGGGCTTCTGCTGAGGTGCTTGGAAGGGGAATGTTTGGGGTTTCATACAAGGTAATACTGGAGAACGGAATAACAATTGTCGTAAAGAGGTCGAAGGAAGTGGTTGTTGCAAAAAAAGAATTCCAGCGGCATATGGAGGTCATGAGCAGGATGCAGGGGCACGAAAATGTTTCTGAATTAAGGGCACACTACTATTCAGTGGACGAAAAGCTATTGGTGTATGATTATCACAGTCAGGGCAGTGTATCTGCCTTGCTACATGGTGTGCAGAAGATTACTACTACTTCGCCTTGTTCTTTCATGGTCTTTGCAATTTCCTCATAATTTGATGCACTTTTGTGAACTTTGCAGGGAAACGAGGTTCAGGCAGGAAACCTTTAGATTGGAAGGCTCGATTACGAATTGCAATAGGTGCAGCAAGAGGGTTTGCTCACATCCACAAGCAAGATGGCGGGAAATTTTTGCATGGAAATATAAGAACTTCAAACATTTTCCTAAACGAGCAACGACATGGCCGTGTCTCCGATGTTGGATTGGCAACATTGTCGAGCCCAACTACATTATTAGTTATGAGAACTGCTGGATACTGTGCCCCTGAAGTCATGGACATCAAGAAAATATCCCAAGCTTCCGATGTCTACAGCTTTGGAGTTGTACTACTCGAACTCATCTCTGGAAAGAGGCCTATCCACACGACTGGTGATGGCAAGGTCATTTCACTAGTCAGGTGGATTGAAACTGTTATACGGGAGGAGTGGACAGATGAAGTGTTTGATGCTGAGCTTCTGAGGTATCAGCATGACAATGAGGCTATGCTACAATTGCTGCAAATAGCAATGGGTTGTGTTGATAGTGTCCCCAAGCGCAGGCCTAAAATGGCTGATGTATTGATGGAGCTGGAGGCGATTAGTGAAACTGAAACAGTGAGCAGCCCTTCTGTAGAATAAAGATTGGGGGATCAGTTCGCGTTGGAGCCTCTTGTTTCACTATATGTAAGTCTGGTAGGACTTGTTTGTCCAATGTTCCGGTGGATGTCTGTGAATTGAGTGCATGCAATTGGTGCTTCTTGAGTTGGTCTCAAAAAGTTAAAAGTGAGATTAATAGATTTTGGCATTAGAAAATGAAAATGTTTCCAAGATGAAACCCAACCAACTTGTAAATAAGTCGTCAAGCTTGACTTTGGTACACACTAAGGACAACACAAAAAAAGACGTGAGAATAGAAGTCCTTTGGTGCACACACAATTTCTTTCGTTGTCCTACGTCCAGTCCTTCGTAGAAATTTCTGCGAAACTTAATATTATTAAGCTCACGGCAAAGTTCATCGACTTCAAACGTTATATAGTGTGTTATTGACTTGATTGATTTCAATCATCTGGGAAAGAGAAGACTTTGAAGCTTCAGAAGAGATGAGCAAAGTGTACGATGACTGGGAGAGGCTGGTCCAGGCCACGCTTCGAAGAGATGAGCTTTGGCGAATCTGCCACGACCATTCCAGGACCCCGAGCGGTGGCTCCACTACTTCCGGGACCAGTCAAGGCTCAAGTTCCCCTGTTCCTGAGGTGGCGCCTAAGAGTTCACGTACACGGGTTTCACCCTTGAATCACCAGAATCAACAAAACGGGGCCAAATTCAACAACAAAGAGTCTCTGAGAAGAGGGAAATCAAGAACTCGTATGGACACGAGTGTCGGCTCCACTAGTTCTGGTTCAGGTTCTCCCGTTCTTGAGGTGGCTGTCAAGAGTTTAAGCACATGGGTTTCGCCTTTGAACCACCGGAGTCAACAAGGTGAAGCCATATTCAATAACGAAAAGTCTCTGAGGAGAAGGAAATCAAGAATCCGTTTGGATCGATGGATTTTGACTCGATGGCGTTCCATTACGTTTAGGACCCAACCAACTGATGCATAACTTGACCAAGAAGTCAAGTTTTTGTGGAGTTAATAAGCTGTTGAAAGCAAGTAATTTCCTCGATCGCCTATGATTTGTTCTTTTTATTCATTTGTTAGCCAGTACCCTTAGAACTTTTTTGCAAGTGTGTCTTTTCTTCTCTCTAGCATTTGTTTTCCATTTTCATTCTTATAGCTCAATTTCTCCATTCGACGTCCCAACAAATCCTTCCAAGCTAAAAGCATACAATATCAAATGCCTAAAAGTATTTAACAGTAAAAAATAGAGATCCAAAAAAGATCTTGGTTGTGGGCCTGGTGTCACAAACTTTGATTAAGAGGTCAGTCTCATGGGCACACAAGTATGCTAAAACAGGTGGCTACATTTATGTATTTGAATTCAAGGGTTGAATTCTTTTACAAAGTAAAGGCCATTTTGATTTAAATCACAATCCTTCGAAAATTTGGTTGTGCTTCAATGATTGATCTGGTGGTCATTTTCAAACCTTACTACCCTTTCTCAGAGTTGTGCTGTATCTTTCCTTTATCACAAAAGTCTATGCAACTGCTGTTTTTCTCGAATTTTCTTTCAGATGCAATCAAACATCATCATGATCGGGGCTATTAAAACTCTATGAAACTGTGTTGGTTTGATCTTTAAGCTCAAGCGAAGATGGTTAAATTTTACGACAACTGGGAGAGGCTAGTGGAAGCTGTGATGCGTAGAGAACAGCTCCGGACTCTTAGTCTATCAGATTCAAGAACCCCCAGCGCAAGATCACTCGATTCAGATTTTAGTTTTAGTTCAAGTTCTCAGTATGATGAGGTTTCTTTTAGAATCACTCCATCTCCTCTGCACCCAGATTCAGTTAAGCTTAGACTCGAACAAAGTCTTAAAGAAGGGAAACAGAGAGGAAATGGAAAAGCGCCTGCAAAGAGGAGAAGTGCTATGTGGAAAGGCCTGTCAATATTTGTAAGACTGATTGAATTAGGTGTATAACATCTCATTGTCTACAATGTTTTCTATGTTTATGGATCTCATTCCGTTCCTTAAAGATCGGAGACTTGTTTTTCATTTGAAACAGAGTGGTTTCTCCTCCAAGAAGGACTATGGCAGAGAGGAAATAGAGATTCAATGGGCTAATAAAGCTCAGAGAACACTGCATGGCCTTGAACCAATGAAAACAGCTGGTGTTTCTAGCAAGAAGATCTATGAAGATCTTTCTCTGCCGGCAGAAAAGGACAAGAAGAGAGCTGAGTTTGCAAGGTTCGTATCCGCTTGTTTATTCAGGTTAACACTTGTAAAGGTAACCTCTTTGTGCATATCCGGACACGAACTTTATGATATTTTCTTTGTTTCTTTTTTAGGCTTCAAGAACTGCATACTCTCAAGGGTCATATTGAATCAGTTATGAAAGCAAAAGGCCTCGATATCAACTCAATTGATCATTACTACACAGTTTGAAGACGGAGTAGACTTGGCAAAAGATGAATGCATAAACTGGAAGCTTTAGAATGTGAAGAACAGAAACACCCGCCTTAATTACTAAAGCATCCTTGTTTATGTTGAAGGTCTCCCATTTTTTGCTCTGCATAGTTTTCGTCCTCCGGAAACTTTCGGTTGTGGTTCTATTGTTCGGTTATACCTATCTATGATGAAATGAATGCAATTTATCTGCAAAAAGCCAAAAACTGATGTTCTCGTCTCTATGTTTTGTATCACCTTATGCTCTTTTTCTTTTTTTCAATCTATATAGTCCAACAGTAAGAAACCGTCAACTAGGATCCTGCTGGTTCATGAACTGTGTCTATCAATAGAAACTGATTTTGTAGTATACCAAGTCTTATGAAGATCTATTCCCTGGAACTGTCATTTTGTTCGTTCCACATTGAGTGAAGGGTCGAACGAGTACTGACCTCTATTCCCTACAGCAACAACTCCTGGAGATTTCAAAGAGAAATTATGTCTTCTGGACTATTACTGATTGCTTTATTTTTGCTGAGCTTATCATAATGGAAACTTGCTGCAGTGCTTATGTTCAGTAGTGAGGTAGGAGTCTCCACAGAAGAGGAGGCAAATACTGAAAACTGAAAGGACTTTCTGTGTTAAAGCCCAAATAGACATGTCTCGGATCTACGACAACTGGGAGAGGTTGGTGGCAGCCGTGCTGAAGAGAGAGCAGATTCGACAGCTCTGCTACGCCCCCTCCAGCAGCTCAGGCAGCACCCTCTCATCAGATTTCAGTACTATCTCAACTTCTCAACCTGATGAATCTAGTCAAATTGAGAATGAGTTGACTGAACCATACAAACCAGGGGTGCATGTTACACTTGAAGCCTCTGGAGATGAAAGCATAAAGGTCAAACGGGTACGCTTCAGGTATGTCCTTTTGCCTGAGTTTGGAGAAAAAAATCTTAGAATGATTAGTTTTGTTTTCTTTCAACATATATTATCTTCTCTTCCCTTTTGCCTATTGTTGTGTATGCAGCCCGAGAAAATTCAACGAAAAAGAAGCAGAGACCTGGTGGCTTAACAACAGAGACAAAGTTTACAAGAAATATAATGATCTAGCAGCGCTTGCCCAACTTAAGAAATTATCAATTTCGGGCAAGGCTGGATCTGCCTCAATTGTTACATTTCTCGATATAAGGGAAGAAAGTAATGAACAGCCACTATCTCAGACCACATTTGACCAGAACATGAAATCCAGAAATTCAGAGGTCGAGGGAACTGCTAGTCACATTGCGGATGTGTGGATTGAAACTTATGAACCTGGGGTGCATGTAACACTTAGCGCCTTCAGAGATGGAAGTAGAGACATCAAACGGATACGATTCAGGTACTTATCTTTCGCCCTAATCTTTTTGTCTTAAAATGAGTGTTTCACTATTTGAATGCTAAACTATGTTAACATCAAGTTAAATAGGTGAAACTTTTATATATAGTTTCAGTTTTACCATCGGAAGTAGCTAAAATTCTATATTTTCTTAAGTACAAAATGCCTTTTTTCTTTCTGATCAGTAGTGCGACAATGCTTTAAGGGTTAAACTAAAATCTATGAAATTAAATACAATTCCACTAGATAACTTCTACCATCTCTTTTCTCTATAAATAAACTGTTTTGTTGTCATGTGCAGCCGGAGAAGATTCCGGGAGCACGAAGCAGAAGCCTGGTGGCTGGAGAATCGAGAAAAAGTTTACAAGAAATACAGTGTCATCCATCCTTAGCCTGAATCAGGCAACAACCAGTTTGCAGTTTGCTGGTCTTAAGAATCAGTTTACTTTGTTTCTGTTTCAGGCTTCGGGAATTACACACTCTCAGGGGTCATATTGAATCAGTTATAGATGAAAAAGGCCTGGATATTGATTTAGGTCATCATCACTATACAGTAAGAAGACAGACTAAACCGGGCAAAAATGAGTACATAAGCTGGAAACTCAAAATCTGAAGAAGAGAAAGACTGCCTTAATTGCTAAGGAATCCCAGTCTATTCGGAAGCTTTCCTATTTCTTTGCAGTGTATTGTTTCTATGTTTCAGATTAGATTATACTATTATTCTGTTTTTCCGAGTCCCAAATGAATTAATGACTTTACCTGCAAAAAGTGAAAACTATGTTCTCATCTCCACCTTTAGCCACACCAACAGTAAGATATGAACAACTATAATCCTACATAAACAGTTCCTATGAGCAGAAACTGATTTTTTTGCATGCTAAGTTGTTTTAAGATGATTTACTCCCTTGAACTTTCACTTGCTTTGTTCCTTGTTTGAGTTGAGAGATGACAAACATGCACCTCACTTCCTAGTTCCTACAGCAAGAACTCTGGAGATTCCTAAGAAAACTTGTATGCGGTGATCTGTCGTCTGGACCATCATAAAGGAGCGCTCATAACATATTGAGATAGGATTTTTCACCAAACAGTAGGGAAATAAAGGAATGCTGAAAATGAGACAAGTTTTTCAGAATACAAATAGTACTGCCTTTCCTCTTTTCTTCTTTTGAAGGAGATGGCTGGTGACTTAAAATTTATTAAATTGCTTTCTTTAGAGTTTGTTCAACAGCTGACCTTGGCAAAACGTGTCTAGCACTTCCACATTTCTCCTGATGAATATTTCTTGAGATTTCAAGCTGCAAAAAGTTAAGGTTTCAATGACAATCACATATAGGACTAATATGTTATGATCACCAAAAAAGCAGAAGTATTTTGAACCATCCCGTAGCCAAAGCCAAAATAGACATGTCTTTGGTCTACGACAACTGGGAGAGGTTGGTCGAAGCCGCACTGAAAAAAGAGGGGATTCGGAAATTTCACCATGCCCCCTGGACAAGCTCAAGCATCAGCTCCATATCATCAGATCTCAGCCCTGGTTCAACTTCTCGATTTGATGAAAACTCAAAATCTATTGAAACTGAGAATGAGGCTACTGAAGAAAACAGCAATTGCGAGGTGTTGGTAGCAGCCGTGCTGAAAAGAGAGCAGATACGGCCAATGTGCCACACCCCCTCAAGAAGCTTAAGCATCAGCTCCATATCATCAGATTTCGATCCTACTGCAAATGACCGTGATCAGTCGGCTGAACAACACGAACCATCAGGGTGATCATCCAAAGCCTCCAGAGATCAAAGCATAGAGGTCAAACAGGCATGCTTCAGGTACCTCCTATAAGATGAGATTGCAGAGAATTGCTTCAAATGATTATATTTCTTTTTTCGACATTCTGCAGGATTTAAGAGTTGAATAGCTGTTATGTTGTACTATCTCTTCTCTTTGCCTATTTTTATGCAGCCAGAGAAAAAATTAAAGGAAAAAGCAAAAACCTGGTGGCTTAACAAAAGAGACAAAGTTTATAAGAATATAATGATCTCCTCTTGCTCGCCCAAATCAGGCAGTCATCAATTTCAGGCCAGGATCGCTCAGCCTCCGAAACCCATTTCTCAACAAAAGTGAAGAAAGTAATCAACTTGGTGGACCTGGAAGATATGAACGGCCATTGTATGAGACCACTTTAATGGAATATGTGAAATCTCGAAATTCAGAGGTCAGGGAAACTGCTAGTCAGCTTGTGGTTGATAGGAACCAGGGGTAGATGCAACAATTAGAGCCCTTAGAGGTGCAACCAGAGACATCATACGGATATGATTCAGGAACTTAAACTTTCAGATTACTCTTTTTGTCTTAAAATGGATGTCACTATTTGAATACTAAACTCCGTTAACATGAAGTTAAACAAGTGAAGCTTTAATCCTTTACACTTTTACCATCGGAATTAGCTACAATTCTGTACTTTTAAATAACAACATACCTTTTTCTTTTAAATGCTTTTGAAGGGGTAAACTATCATCTATGAGATACTACTCCAGTAGACAACTTTTACCATCTCTTTTCTCTATAGATAATTTGTTTGTTGATGTGAAGTCGGCGACATTCCGGGAGCACCAAGCAGAGACCTGGTGGCTCATAGTTAATGTGAAATACAATGTCGTCCGGGCTAGCCTGAATCAGGCTGCAACGAGTTTCTAGTCAGGCTCCCCACTATTGCTTGTTACTACATTATTATGTCTCTGCATGATAGTTATCTTTCGTTTTCATTCTATCCTATGATGCATGATAGTTATGCAGCAGTAATTATGTGAATGCCCCGACATATGCTCGCAAGGTTGTGTGGAAATGCAAGTATGCAACACAGCTTACAATGCTCGGATTATAATATTCAGGTTGTTCCGCCAAGCTGTTTAATAGCTAATATTCAAGTCTTTTCTGCCTTTGTTGGTGAATCATATAATGTCTTGTCATGAGGAAGAAGATGAGAAGATGCTTGGAAGAATGGGTTACAAGTCTCGAAGAATACCAGATTGTCTCACTAAGATGAAGTGCTCTAGCACAAAAGTCTAAAATCAATGTACTTGACTTCGACCTTAGCAGTCCACAACTACACGCAGTCTCCTTCTCGCCACATTCCTTCAAATTTCAAGGAAGAAAAGGCTTCACAAAAGTCTAAAATATATGTACTTGACTTTGAGCTAAGCAGTCCACTACTACACGCAGTCTCCTTCTCGCCACATTCCTTGAAATCAAGGAAGAAAAGGCTTCAACCAAAACAATATAGTCAAAACTAAAACATATCTGGGGAGAAGACCTGAACCCTTCCATGTCTCAGGTCTACGACAACTGGGAGAGGTTGGTGTCAGCCGTGGTGAAGAGGGAGCAGATCTGGCAACTCTGCCATGATCATTCCAGAAGCCCCAGCATCAGCTCCCAATCATCCGATTTCAGTTCTGTCCTTCACGATGATGACTTGATGACTTCTCCTCTTTACCAGGAACGCAGAGAAGGCACCGGGCTTCCCCGGGTGACAGGGCCATCAGTTTCTGGCCAGGCTTCCTCAGGCCCGAAAGAGCAGTTTCCAAGAAGAAGATACGAAAATAATCCCCGCAACAACCCTGATGAACTTCTCTTAGCACTTGGGAGAACCCAAGAACCAATGCTGGAAACAAATTTTGATGAAATCTTGAAATCCGCTAATCTAGACGGGCCTTTTGCAAGAGTTGGCCAACCTGATGAGTGTGAGTGGATTCAGCGATACGAACCTGGCGTGTACGTTACACTTGTATGCCTTAAAAACGGAAGCACAGACGTGGAGCGGGTGCGCTTCAGGTTGATTTCCTTACATCAAGTTCCCTGACATGCTACTGATTCTGATTTGGATCATGAGTTTACCGGAAGATGTTCTCCGGACAAATAATTAACTTGTGCCAACTCTTCTCTGTTTTCCTGATAGTAATTGTTTTGATGTAAATGCAGCCGGAGAATATTCGAGAAGCAAGAAGCAGAGGCCTGGTGGATCAAGAATCGAGAACAAGTTTATTACAGATATAACGCTCGGGCCGGGCTAACCCGAATACAACTTTTACGAGACAGCCGTCGCCAACAACTTCTTAGGATCCGTTTGTTTGATGACGAACGACATCTCTATTGGGCATTTAATTCTCGGACATCAGAACTTTTAGGAGCGCCCGACAACCGGCGGCAGAGAGGACTGACGGTTTAGGTTGCAACTACAGGGAACATATCTCCCTAAATCCTGGAGGTTTGGTATCGCCTTCTATTTTTGTACTGATGCAGAAATGAATTGACCGAAATTCCCTATTTCTCTTTGAGTTTCTTTTCTAAATGCATACTTAACTTTCCTACAAAAAGTCCCACCACGCTCATAAACAAAAACAATGATTAATTAAATAAACAGAATAAACAATTATATTTCAAGTGTGATCTAACCAATAGTACAAATAAAACCAACTGAATCAAGATATGCATGTTATGAACATGCATACATACATGCCTACACACTTATTTGCAATGGAAAAGGAGAAAAAAATCATTAATTTCTTATACACATTATTCATTTAAAATTTGTTAAATGAATTAATAAAAAACTCTATTTAATGAATATAAAAACTTATTTAGATGGGTCTTAATTAGTAGCTTTTATTATTAGTTTCTCTATTTATGGGCTTTACTTTCACTTGCTTTGTTCCTTGTTTGAGTTGAGAGACGACAAACATGCACCTCACTTCCTAGTTCCTACAGCAAGAACTCTGGAAATTCCTAAGAAAACTTGTATGCAGTGATCTGTCGTCTGGACCATCATAAAGGAGCGCTCATAACATATTGAGATAGGATTCTTCACCAAAGAGTAGGGAAATAAAGGAATGCTGAAAATGAGACAAGTTTTTCAGAATACAAATAGTACTGCCTTTCCTCTTTTCTTCTTTTGAAGGGGATGGCTGGTGACTTAAAATTTATTAAATTGCTTTTTTGGAGTTTGTTCAACAGCTGACCTTGGCAAAACGTGTCTAGCACTTCCACATTTCTCCTGATGAATATTTCTTGAAATTTCAAGCTGCAAAAAGTTAAGGTTTCAATGACAATCATATATAGGACTAATATGTTATGATCACCAAAAAGAGGGGATTCGGAAATTTCACCATGCCCCCTGGAGAAGCTCAAGCATCAGATCTCAGCCCTGGTTGTTCAACTTCTCGATTTGATGAAAACTCAAAATCTATTGAAACTGAGAATGAGGCTACTGAAGAAAACAGCAACTGGGAGAGGTTGGTAGCAGCCGTGCTGAAAAGAGAGCAGATACGGCAAATGTGCCACACCCCCTCAAGAAGCTCAAGCATCAGCTCCATATCATCAGATTTGGATCCTAGTTCAGCTTCTCAATTTGATGAAAACATAAAGTCTACTGCAATTGACCGTGATCAGCCGGATGAACAACACGAACCATCAGGGTGTTCATCCAAAGCCTCCAGAGATCAAAGCATAGAGGTCAAACAGGCATGCTTCAGGTACCTCCTCTCAGATGAGATTGCAGAGAATTGCTTAAAATGATTATTTTTCTTTTTTCGACATTCTGCAGGATTTAGGAGTTGAATAGCTGTTATTTTGTACCATCTCTTCTGTTTGCCTATTTTTATGCAGCCAGAGAAAATTAAAGGAAAAGGCAATAACCTGGTGGCTTAACAAAAGAGACAAAGTTTACAAGAAATATAATGATCTCCTCTTGTTCGCCCGAATCAGGCGGTCATCAATTTCAGGCCAGGCTCGCTCAGCCTCCGAAGCCCATTCTCAACAAAAGTGAAGAAAGTAATCAACTTGGTGGACCTCGAAGATATGAACGGCCATTGTATGAGACCACTTTAAAGGAATATGTGAAATCCAGAAATTCAGAGGTCAGGGAAACTGCTACTCAGCTTGTGGTTAATAGGAACCAGGGGTAGATGCAACAATTAGAGCCCTTGGAGATGCAACCAGAGACATCTGTGATTCAGGAACTTAAACTTTCAGATTACTCTTTTTGTCTTAAAATGGATGTCACTATTTGAATGCTAAACTCTGTTAACATGAAGTTAAACAAGTGAAGCTTTTATCCTTTACACTTTTACCATTGGAATTAGCTACAATTCTGTACTTTTAAATAACAACATACCTTTTTCTTTTAAATGCTTTTGAAGGGGTAAACTATTATCAATGAGATACTACTCCAGTAGACAACTTTTACAATCTCTTTTCTCTATAGATAATTTGTTTGTTGTGATGTGTCGTCGGTGAACATTCCATGAGCACCAAGCAGAGGCCTGGTGGCTCATCAAGAAGAAGTTAATGTGGAATACAATGCCGTCCTGGCTAGCCTGAATCGGGCTGCAACGAGTTTCTAGTCAGGCTCCCTACTATTGCTTGTTACTACATCATCATGTCTCTGCCTGATAGTTATCTTTCGTTTTCATTCTATCCTGTGATGCATGATAGTTATGGAGCGGTAATTATGTGAATGCCCTGACATATGCTCGCAAGGTTGTGAGGATATGCAAGTATGCAACACAGCTTACAAGAGCTCGGATTATAATATTCAGGTTGTTCCGCCAAGCTGTTTAATAGATAATATTCAAGTTTTTTCTGCCTTTGTTGGTGAATGATATAATGTGTCTTGTCATGAGCAAGAAGATGAGAAGATGCTTGGAAGAATGGGTTACAAGTCTCGAAGAATACCAGATTGCCCCACTAAGATGAAGTGCTCTAGCACAAAAGTCAAAAATATATGTACTTGACTTTGACCTTAGCAGTCCACAACTACACGCAGTCTCCTTCACGCCACATTCCTTGAAATTTCAAGGAAGAAAAGGCTTCAATCAAAACAATATAGTCAAAACTAAAACATATCCGGGGAGAAGACCTGAACCCTTCCATGTCTCAGGTCTACGACAACTGGGAGAGGTTGGTGTCAGCCGTGGTGAAGAGGGAGCAGATCTGGCAACTCTGCCATGATCATTCCAGAAGCCCCAGCATCTGCTCCCAATCTTCCGATTTCAGTTCTGTCCTTTACGATGATGACTTGATGACTTCTCCTCTTTACCAGGAACGCAGAGCACTTGGGAGAACCCAAGAACCAATGCTGGAAACAAATTTTGATGAAATCTTGGAATCCGCGAATCTAGACGGGCCTCTTGCAAGCGTTTGCCGACCTGATGAGTTTGAGTGGATTCAGCGATACGAACCTGGCGTGTACGTTACACTTGTATGGCTTAAAGACGGAAGCACAGACGTGGAGCGCGTGCGCTTCAGGTTGATTTTCCTTACATCAAGTTCCTAACACGTTACTGATCCTGATTTGAATCATGAGTTTACTAGAAGATGTTCTCGTGACAGATAATTAACTTGTGCTATCTCTTCTCCGCTTTCCTGACAGTAATTGTTTTGATGTAAATGCAGCCGGAGAATATTCAAGGCGCAAGAAGCAGAGGCCTGGTGGATCAAGAATCGAGAACAAGTTTATTACAGATATAACGCTCGGGCTGGGCTAACCAGAATACAACTTTTACGAGCTCCCGACAGCCGTCGTCAACAACTTCTTAGGATGCGTGCGTTTGATGGCGAATACATCTCTATTGGGCATTTAGTTCTCGGACATCATAACTTTTACGAGCGTCCGACAACCAGCGGCAGAGAGGACTGAGGGAGATATTTCTGAGAACAAGTAAAATACCAATCCCTGTGCACTTCTTACAGCACTGAGGGAATCTTTGCTCTAAATATAATGTATTAGAATTTTGAAAATGTATGTGATATTTCTGAATTTAGGCTGCAACTACAGGGAATATATCTCCCTAAATCCTATCGGTTTGGTATTGACTTCTACTTTTGTACAAAATAAAAACTCACTGCTGCATAAATGAATTGGGGGAAGTTGCTTTTTCCTCTTTGAGTTTTTTCTCTAATGCATGCTTAACTTTTCTGCAAATCGTCCGACTACACTCACAAACGACGATTAATTAAATAAATAATTATATTATGTACACATCAAGTGTGCTCTAACCAATGTTACAAATTAAACCAACTGCATCAAGATATGTATGTTATGAACATACATACATACATACATACATGTCTATGCACTTATTTGCAATGGAAAAGGAGAAAAAAACTCAATAATTGCTTATACACATTATTCATTTAAAACTTTTTAATGAATTAACAAACAATCTATTTTAATGAATATAAAAACTTATTTAGATGTGTCTTAATTAGTAGTTTTTTTTTATTATTAGTTTCTCTATTTATGGACTTTGTTTTTCTCCACTTTACAGTGGTAGTTTATTTTCATAATTAATTTATTTGATCTGGACATATAGTCTAATTTAAAATTATTAATTTAATATATCAAGTAAAATATAATATATAGTCTTAATAAAAAGGAAAATGAAAAAGATACCAAAAGAAAAGGCATGGAATACTTTGACTAACCAAAAACATTCAAAAGTGAATATTCATCATTCAACACAATGAGAGCCACTTTTTTGGGAAAATTACACATTTGATCTCATACATTAGGGGTGCTGCACTTTTAGCTTGTATTTTGCAAGTTAATATTTTTTGTCTCATAAATATTGCAAACGTGGTCCCAAAGTCTATCAGATTTGATTCTATAGGATTACAGCATGAGGCCATATTTGTGATATTCTTTAAACCTATATGTTCAAAAATATTAATTTCTTAAAGTATGGGATCAAAAGTGCAACACTTTTTGTCTTATAAGATTAAAGGTGCAATCCCCCCTTTTTATATACGGCACTCAATTCCAATATATTCTTTAATTGTAAAATATGATAATTATTTTATTAATTCGAATATAATCTGATGGGAACAAAACATATATCCAAATAAGATAAACATACAATTTTTATATATATAAGCAATAATTATAAGATTATATTATTTTTTTTAATTAATTAAATAATACATCAATATGACAAATATCCATTGTAAGTCAACAATGTAGCTATTCTTTCTAATGTCTATATTAATAATAAAAAGAACCATCTATATTTACAAACAACAGTAAGTGACACTGCTACACCAATTCTTAAACATAACAATCATATCTATGTCAAATACATTTTAAAATTAATTGTAATTATTTTTTTAAATAAAAGTGACTCCACACCATTTTAACACCACTATATCAACTTTTTATTGTGTCGATAATATTTTAAATTAATTTTTATTTATTATTTTTAAAATATAATTTATTAATTCATATATTTGATTTTCATTTATAATATACTTTACATTATAAAAAATGATTTATTATTTACAAGTAAATAAGATGGGAAGGACAGGTAGCTAATAGTGAATAGCAGATAGGTTTTTGGTTGGACAGTGACAGTGACAGTGACAGGAGATGAGAATGAAGTTGATGAGGACATTTCATTGTCTCTTTTCCTACACATAAAAATTCAAAATAAATAAATAAAAATCACAATCAAACTCCAGCAGTGCTCCAGTTCAGCGCCTGCGCCAAATGGAATAAAACCCGATTCACCTAAAAATCAGTGAAGGAGTGACAGTGACAGTGACAGGAGATGAGAATGAAGTTGATGAGGACATTTCATTGTCTCTTTTCCTACACATAAAAATTCAAAATAAATAAATAAAAATCACAATCAAACTCCAGCAGTGCTCCAGTTCAGCGCCTGCGCCAAATGGAATAAAACCCGATTCACCTAAAAACGCGTTCAGTGAAGGTCTAAAGAAAAGTTGCTATTGCCAAAAACACGATTAGCCGCCCAACTTGCTCCAACTTTGATTTCTCATGCACTCAATACTCCAACTCATCATCTATCCCAACTATTTCTTCTCCCTCTAATTTCTTTATTAAACACATCTTTTTACTCAATAACCAATAATTTTCTCATTATATATATATATATATATATTTATTATGAGAAACGAGTAGGTTGAAAATAATAAATTTGATCAAATTTTGGCTATATATCGATTTTTATAAATTTTTTTGCCCACATTCTTTTAAATTAGAATGTGTGGCACACTCAGATAAATATGGATAGTTAAATTTTAAAAATTAAATTTTATTTTTAAATTATATTTTAATTGAAGAAGTTAAAAATGTCAAAATGAAAAAAATAATAAGAAAGTCATAAAAAAATAATGTTAGTGAAAATTGACAAGAGTGGTTAATTTGGGTTAGAAGAGTGCATAGTTAATAAATTCATTAATTAGTTAAATTAATATTAAAAAGTATATAAATTGTTAGGTTAAAAAAATAAGACACTAAAAATGTACCCACTTAATAATATGTATATATATATATATAATGAAACGGCGTATTTTGTCCATTTTAAATTGTAATTATTATATCTATCTTTTCATTAAATAGTATTTAATATGATATCAATTTGAAATTCTTATAATGATGATACGTTATATAATTCGTATGTTTTTTATTTTTTTGGTATAAGAAAAAGGTAGAAACAATTAAATGCAATATAATTATTATGGGGAAATTATTTAAAGTGGAGATTATTACCCATAATTAGCTAATTATTCATAAATTATGTAGTTTTTTTTTTTCTATAGTAAATATATATATATATTTTGGTGGTTTGGGTGCAAAACTCCAAAGTGGAAATGGGCAGTGAATGGAGCCCACAAGATAAATTGGAATCACCCAATGTCAACATACTCAAAATGATTCTTCAATAACTAATCATTTCTATAATAAAAAAAAAAAAAGAAAGAAATAATAGTTTGTGTAATTATTCATCAATCAGTGCCCTATAAAACTCATTTCCTCACGTTACCAACATTTCCTCTGCGAATTTTTCATTTTTCCTCTTCACTTTTCCAAGTAATAAAGCTTTCCCCTCGAGTTACGCAGGCAGGAGGATCTAATCTTTCTCTCAGGTACAATTTCGAATGATTTCGGTCCAATTCTTGTTTTATCTGTTTGATTCTTGTGTAATATTGTCTGAAGAGAATAGATCTGGGTTGTTTGTTGTTGGATCGTAGGAATCGCTTATGGCTTCAAAGCGGATCTTGAAGGAGCTCAAGGATCTTCAGAAGGATCCTCCTACCTCTTGCAGTGCTGGTATATTACTAACATCCCTTGAAGATTTATATTAAAAAGACTTGATTTTGATTTCTTTATGTAACTGGGTTCTTTGAAGGAAAAGTGTTTCTGTGTTTTGTTTTTTGTTTTTTTATAAAAAAAATTGGTTTAATGTTTTTGCTTTGTGGGCTTGTTTATCTTGGATTGGATCTTCATAAAGCAATTTTTGGGTATTTAAGCTGAGCTATTCTCGGTCTTTTTCGTCAGAGAATTTTTTATGGTAGTGATTAGTGTAAGAGGTCACAGTTTTCATTAATCTTTGTGGGTGGCCTGGATGATCTATTGTGTGTACAAGTGAAAGCTTTGGTTTTTATTTGGCTTACTCGATTTATGTTTATTGTTTTATTTTCCTATTCTTTCTTTTAGATTTTGCCTGTTCGAATTAATTATGAGGTTCTGCGATCTTTTCTTTTCTACCTCGAGGCGAGGGGGTGGTGAGGTGGCTTGATTCAGAAAGTCCTGTTCCTATGGGGTCCTACGATTAATAGACTGATTTTTTAAGCAAGTGCGTGAAAATACATAAGTTTTTTGAGAATCCCATTCTTGTGATGGTATCAAAACTTTGAAATTTGAAGAGTAATGAGTGAAATTCAGGAAGAGACACTATTAAAGATACAATTTCCAGATCTGATTTGGGTGAAATGATGAGCCAATAGTCTTGGCTGTATTAGGTTCATGTATTCTCTTAGGTATATCAATATATTCTCTTAACAATGTTTGATTTAATAAGCTACTTTTCTAGAATAACCATTAACCCTTGCCATGCAGAGTAACACATTCCATTTGATGAGATTTTCCTTTAGGCTAGTTTGAATAATAATCTGGTTGCAATCTTTAAAAACCAATGCAGGAGATGTATCAGAAATGATTTCCGAAAATCAGCTCTATGTGTAGACTTACCTTATTTTTTAACACTATCCTCCACTGTTACTCATGCGAATAATTGTTACCCCTGTCCTGGCTCAATTGTTTTTGGAAGAGTGGAATGTAATAGGACAGGGTAGACCATGACTTTTGTGAATGAGCCTTTCTATCCTCAGTTATTCAACAAGTTGTTTGAGTACCCTTTTTGATTTCTTGACCAACTTCTATCTTTATCTTTCTGATTTTTGTACTTCACTATTTTTGTGTGAACCTTTACGATTCTGAACTCTTTGTAATTTCTCTTTGTGACCTTATTTAAGTGTACCATGCTTCTCAGTACAGAATTCTTACACAAATTTTCATTTTGTGATGCTAATATTTTTCAGGCCCTGTTGCTGAGGACATGTTTCATTGGCAAGCTACAATCATGGGTCCTCCAGATAGCCCATACTCTGGTGGAGTCTTCCTAGTTACCATTCATTTTCCTCCAGACTACCCTTTCAAGCCTCCTAAGGTATTTCACGTGCCTAATTGTCTCTTTTTACATTCAATCTGTTCTTTTACATTTTCAAGAACACAAGCATCACTATCATATCTGTGATTTCAATGGTTCTTATGTTTGGTGTCTTTGGTCAATTCTATATGTGGCATCATCTCTTCCAGCCTGCCGTTATTCTGTACTCAACTTCTCCCATGATGCCTTTTCTTTGAATAATTATTTGCAGTTCTCATGCATTCATCTTGATGAATTTGCAGGTTGCTTTCAGGACGAAAGTTTTCCACCCAAATATAAACAGCAACGGGAGCATATGCCTCGACATATTGAAGGAGCAGTGGAGCCCTGCGCTAACTATTTCCAAGGTCCATATTTTTTCAGTTCTGATCCCTAAATTCTACTTGGTCAACCTTTTATCAAAATAATCTCTGATAGAATTCATCCTCTTATCCCATTCATAGTATTTTTAGATTCAAGTTGCTGAAGGTGTCAACTTGTTTTTGCATCCAATTGCAGGTGTTGCTTTCCATATGCTCTTTGTTGACTGACCCAAATCCTGATGATCCTTTGGTGCCTGAAATTGCCCATATGTACAAAACTGACAGGTCCAAGTATGAGACTACTGCAAGGAGCTGGACTCAGAAGTATGCCATGGGCTAACCATGTTTGGTATGGACGAGGGGATAGCCCGCCCTTACCTTAAAATACTTCGGTCTTACATTTTATGTATGAAATAGTCTGATCTATCTTTTGAAGTCTTAAATTTGGACTAAATAGAGGTCCAAGATGTGCTCTGAAGAAAAGGAAAGACATGTTGCTTTCAAACTGTTTGTATGTGTAGTTCATCTTTGAAATGTTTCCTACAATTTTATATCGTGCACTTGTTATCTTGATTGCTTATTTCTTCCTTCTTAACTCCAACCTAAACATTTTCTTGGCCTGTGAGAATGTGATGTTGCTGTTTAGATAGATGGTGATTATGGAAAATACAGTGATCCTTCACCTGGATATACATCAAGAATCTAATTTGTCTAACGTGGCATTCTGTAGTGGCTTGTGCTCTGAGTATGATAATTTCTTACCATGGAATGGTAGATAAATATTCGACATGGTTTATACTTGCCGGGAAGAAAGTATTAAAGGTGATACGGCGCATTGAAATTGTTCGTCACTGGTGTACTATGGAAACCAACTCTAGTGCTTGAATACATAATATCGTCATTCTCTTGTTGATTTCCATGATTTGGCGTTTATTGGGATACAATTGAATACCTGGTGAAAAATGTGATCTTGTCCTTGGAGCTTACATTTCTGCCAACTCTGTTACCCATCACACCCGACAAACTTACTTCAGGCCTGATTTTAGATCTCATATAACATTCCAATCTGCAATGTTCTTTGTGATGGGATTTCAAGTGTTGAAACTGCTGACCTGCTGTTCTTCTGAAGAAACCTGTATAGATAATCTATCATGAATTGGGCAAGCATTCCACTTTCCTTGTTTGCTTTGAGGATTGTCCGGCCTATTATGAATACAGTTTCTTTCTGCGCAGCTGATTGAATTTTTTGCTTTTCATTCCTTGTATCAATAATCCCTTCAAGTTGAGTCACTACTGAAGCAACATAATCATGTCCTTTCATATCCTGAGAGTCCTTGTAACCATACTGCACCAAACACCTGTATACCCCTTGATTTCCCAGTTTCCCGACAATCCACCTATCCTCTGGCAGAACAGTTTTGATTGGTAGAGTTCTGGTAGTAACGACCACCATGACTTCCCGTACTGCGTTTGTGTTTTGAACATAATGATGAAGAATGGGTGGAATGCCATATACAAGATCTGTAAAGAAAAAGCAAATCCCTGGTGTTCGGTAGATGTTGCTACTCGATAACATTTGGTCCATTTCCCTTATGTTCATCTCTCTTTCTGCTTCATATGCAATCCGTTTACTCCGTCCGTATGTCCATGATAGCATGACACTCAAGAAGAAAGCCGAGATGGCATAAGGTGCCCATCCTCCTTGTGGGATTTTGTTTAGCAAGGATGTCATGAATATGCTCTCTATCAACATGTAAGGCAAGAAAAAGGCTAGGACGAAAACTACGCTTGTCTTCCATATAATCAGCATCACTAAACTTGTCAAAAATGTGGTTATAATCATAACCCATATCACAACTACACCTGTAAACATCATGGAAAGCTCAATCACGACATGGTCATCCATATAATCATTAAACTTGTGAAGACTTTGGTTGTAACCATAACCCATATGACAACCACACCTGTAAGCATCACGGAAAGCTTCACTACGTGATCATGTTATTTACATAAATTTTTGACTGATCTTTCAACAGGTTTTGATGCCCTTACGTTTGCCAATTTGCTTGGGTGGTAGAGATCACTTGCGATCTGCTGGTCCTAGACGCTTCCAAGCAATACCCAATTTTGGACAGTGATTTTAATGTTGTTGGAAAGATAAAAGTCTTACCATATGCATTTGCTAGTTCAACGCCACCTTTGAATCCAACGACAAGACCGACTGTGAGAATCATGAGAATGTAGTTGATCTCAGGGGAGTAGACTTGGCCTTCGTGCTGGGAAGATGTATGAATTATGTTAACCCGTGGGAAGCAATCCAGAAAAAGTGACTGTTTTATGATGGAAAAGCATGCAGAGATCATCGACTGGCTGGAAACAACTGCAGCTAGTGTAGAAATAACGAACATTGGCCAGTACACAGGCTCCGGGAGTGAACTGTAGTAGGCATCTGTGATCTTCTCAGGGTTCTTAACTAGATAAGCCGTCTGGCCAGCATATGTGATGACTAATGCTGGATACACAACAAAGGAGAAACCAATCTGCAGAAGAAGGCAATATCATTCTTATAAAATATAAATAAGTAACAGGGTATCAAGAACAAGAAACTTCACGAACTCTTGGTTGTTGTTAACCTGGATTGCCCTTCTGTTGAAGTGACCCAAATCAGCAAACATGGCCTCAGCCCCTGTATCATAAACCATAAGAATGAACTCAAACATAAAAAATGAGCCTTGGAGGCATAATTTCATTAGTTTTTGAGCTGTTAAATGCTATAAGTATGCCGATAAAGATACCTGTTATGCCCAAGAAAACAGCTCGAAGAAGATCCCATGCAGTCTTGCCGTTATTCATAAAGAACTTGACAATGTAGTGTGGGGAGACAGCTTTGAGAATAGATGGATGATAGTTGATAATATTATACACACCAATTGAGGTATTGGTGGCAAACCACATTAGCATTATAGGAGAGAAAGAGAAGCTAACTTTTCTAGTTCCACAACGTTGGCAAGCGAAGAGGGCTAACAGAAGCACAACTGACAGCCAAACTACATGGTCTGAAACAATCAAGAAACTAGTCAAAGTATATGTTCATAACACAAAATTACTCCTTGTTTCTTGGATAAGATCATCATTCAGTATATATATGTGTGTGTGTGTGTGTGTGTGGGTGTGTGTATGAATTTACTCAGCAAACCTTGTGTTATTTTGGAGGAACGGGACTGGATTCCTTGTAGGGCTGAAAGAACTGCATAATTTTAATAACAAGAACTCCAGTTGATAGGTTTTTGTAAGAATTTGTTGCTAAAACCATTCTCAGATACAACAGAGCAAGATCTATGCAAGAAACAATTTACCACAAGTTGCAGGAGTCAGTGCTCCATCTCCAATAACCATGCAAGTTCCTAGCAAAGCAAGAACAGTAAGAAAGTCCTGAGCAGTAGAGCTCCTCTCAAGAAATTTCTTTATTCTTTTGCCCAAATTAAACCTCCCTCCACCATCACATGTCACATTCGTTTTGGTTTCCAACCTCGCGTACTGAACTGAGAACTTGCTGTGAAAATTCACGTGTCGACGGATATAACAATACAGAGCAAAAGTCCCACCTTCACCATGATCATCCGCATGCAGCACAACGAACACGTATTTGATCAGCACTAGAGATGTCAGTGTCCATATAATAAGGCTTAGTGTTCCTACAAGATCTTCTTCGGAGAGGTTCGTCAAGCGAGTCGACGAGAAAACATTGACAGGAGAAGTCCCCAAGTCTCCATAGACTACTCCAAGAGATTGGTAAGCCAGCAACAGCATCTGCATGGCTGAATATTCCTGATAGCATGGCAAATATCATCAAACTGTGCTTGATTTTATTTTCGATTTTTATTTCACATATACACGCTATGCGTATAATTCAAGGGAAGAAATTACACTCATGGCATTGTACAAAGACTAAAATACGTACATACGTACCTTATCTCTATGTTGAGGAGGCTGATAACTCCTAGTGAAGCTCATGGTTCCATTTTCCGCCTCTCCTTCAATCTTTTCACCAAAGAGGTCTGGGCCACCACCACGATTCTTGGCATTGACGTCGACCATTTTCATGCAACTACAAGCAAAGTTCGATCTCTTCAGAGGAAGTACTTGTGATGTAATAAGCATGCAGGCATGTTTGAATTGCAGTCATATATAGAGAAAGAGTATTTCAATTATTACTGCTGCAATAATTTGATCTTGTGCAGGTAGTGGATATCTACTCAGCAGTGCGTGCAGTGGCCCTACATGTAAACCCCTCTGCTGAAATACTGGAAAAACGCAGGTACGCTGAGAATAAGTGGTGATGTTTACAACCTTGGTTGAAATAGACTTTTTTGGCTCTAACACTAACAGGCAAATTAAAGACGTTTGTCTACAGACCCACGACTTTTAAGCAGCTGTCTCTGTTTATTTCTCTGGAGTTCTGTCTGTTTCTCCCACCTTGTCTCCATCAAATTGACCAATCTTTACACCCTCTACACAAATGTCTACGTATTCACCAAGCAAAATATACTTCGCGGGTCAGGAGAGCAAATGTCGACAACACCACAGACAAAGCCGCTTTGTCCTGGCTTTGTCCATGATATTGGAACTCAATATTTGAATTAATTATATAGCAAGTACAATACATGCACTTGCAGTATAATTAGTGTGTATACTTTAAGAAGAACGACCAATCACACGATAAATATATCACACTAATTATGTGATTTATTTAATTCGATCAAACTTGATTTGAGTAAGAATTTTCCTCACAACTCAGCCTTTGAGCTAGCCTTGTGAATTATACATTCAACAATTTTAAAGTTTAATTAGTTGAATGCTTATCCGAGGTATAATTCAGGATAAAGACATTTTTAATCTTTTATGTTCTTTTTCTGAAATGATGAGACAATATTGTCGGATCTGAAAAATGATTAGCGTATTAAAATGAACAACCCTATATATATTTAATGTGGGGTTATTGTCCGAAGGTCTTAAAAAACGCTCCCAACTCTTCAATTGATTGCTAAGTATTACAAGAATAGTGCCTTTTTGTTTGGGTTCGTCCTGATTCGGCCCCTACCCAATTCAGATTACGGTGTGTGGTTGATAAGAAATCTAAAGGTCTTAAAAAATGCTCCCAACTCTTCAGTTGATTGCTTAATATTACAAGAATAGTGCTTTTTTGTTTGGGTTCGTCCTGATTCGGCCCCTACCCAATTCAAATTACGGTATGTGGTTAATAAGAAATCATACAATTAAAAATACTAGTCTTCCATATTTTAGGTACATTTTTTGTTACTTAGTTACTTTATTCTTACGATTTTTACTATCTCATCGATTTAAGCATCAAAGAATTATAACTAGAACATTTTTAGTGTGATTTTTACGATTTCTTCCAAAGCAAATCACTTATTTAGAGAACAATATAAGTTTGAACAAATGTTATTTGGATCATTTGTACTTGTATGAATCTCACCCAAACGAGCTTAATAGATGGACATAAATAGGCAGTGGACTAAATTGGTACGAAGCAGTAACAGTTTAGGTCAGTTCAACCAGAAAGTGGAATATAAATCAGAAAAGTTAAAAGGTAGAAGCTTGCTTGAGTAAAATCATGTGAAAAATCCAAAAGCAGAAAAATTATGAGCTTCATCAGTTGGTGATGTCAAAGTTTGTCCACTTTATGAACAGGGGAATCGGATACCACATAAACAGCATCTTATGTATTGCAATTCTGCAACATTATCTACATTGTGCAATTACTTTTTTTTTTTAATTATTAAATTCTGTTGCAATTTCTATACCATATACATTACATCTGTTCGTTTTCTCGAAAACACTTCTTTTTACTTACCAATAAAATGCATGTGCATTACGCGTGAGGTATATATATATATATCAAAATTAAAAAAATCTCATAAAAAATTCAATAAATTATTTAATATATTTAGTGAATAAAATGTATAAACTAAATTTGAAATGCTCTTAATTGTAATATTATTAGATTTTTATAATATCTATGCATTTAATTTACCTTCTACTGTACATAGGGACGATATCAAAATACTCCTCTACTATTAAAACTTTCAATTAATTTTTTAATTATGTGAATTCTACCTAAATGGACAAAATACCTTATACGTTTCTTTTGTTATTTCTAATAGCATTATGCCTTAATACATAAGAGAATAATAAGAATAATTTATATAATGATGTTGATGTTTTTAAAGGATGTATGTGTATTTTTTTTTTAAAAAAATGAGGGTAATTTATATAAATTATGTTGATTTTTTTATGGATGTATTTATAATTATTCATAAAATAATAATAATTTATATAAGTAGATCGTAAATTAAAAAATTTATTTATAATTATCCCTAATAAATATGGCCGATAGCATCACCTCGAGTTTTAGAGTACTGCTTAATGGGCTGCTGTCGGAAAAAGAAAGAAAAAAGAAAATAAAGGAGAGTTTAACGGGCTAGGCCCGTGATCCCTCTAGTTCACATGTTGGGCCGACAGATCGTTTGGGCCTGCACAATGGGCATCCGTTAAGCCCAATAACACTTATTCTTGTTTCTCAAAATACGACAAATCCGAACTTATGTTCCATAGAAAGCAACTACTTTCCAAATGAATTGTTAAAAGAAGATAACGAACGCTAAAAAGTTGTTAAAAAAAGGGCACGATTTTCGGCGAAAAGAACGTAGCAAAGTCGAAGTCGCATGTTTCCATTGCCTTTTGACTTTGGTTACACACGTAGAACACGCACACACAATTGGAAGTTTTAAGTGTGTGGATATAGGCACGACCAAAATTCTAGTTCAGATTAAGATATGAATTTATTATATGAAAGTGTAATATACATGCGGTGTATTTGATGTATAATTTAAAATAATTGACCAATCATACAAAAAATATATCACATTTATTTTGTGATTCATTTGAATGGATAAAATTTGTTTGAAGTGAAAAAAATCTAAACATAAAAAACACGATTCTTTTGGTGAGGACTAAAGGCGCCATTCAAAGGTCAAGATTTGTGGAATCCCACTAAATATCCAACTTTGAATAAATATATGCAATTAGACAAGAAGAAAACATTCCTCTTTTGGCGGCTGCCCTTTTTCCTTCTCCCCCAATCCTTTTTTGCTTTCTTTTTGTTAAGAAGATTTGCGTTCATTATGCTGCTCACTTTATATATACTGTCTTTGTCTAATAATATTTGACTGAAACATGCAATTTTTTTAGGTCAAACTCTTTTGTCCATGTTTGGACATTGATCACATAATGTTGGAGTTCAAATTAACTTGATTGGTTTTAATCTTAGTCATGTTTTGATATACGTGTACGCACATTCATATTAATAGTTCAAAAGACAAAAAGAATTTTTATTACTTTTCTCATGTTGAAATCAAGAAATCAGACAGTCTTGAATATTAAAAGATTTAGTCTAAAATGAGATTCGGATCTATGAATTAGGGTCCGGATGTCAATTTCAAAACGAACATGACAACAACATGAAATTAAATATTTTATATATATGTTAATTAGGTTGTTGGTGTGGTCTCTTGTTAAAACTCTATGATGTGTAAATCATCACAAGTTATAAGTGAAATATATAAGTTTGAGGAGCTTTCATCATATTAAATGCATACATAAGACAATTGGTACGTATAAGAACATGTACGGATCTATGTGGTCATATAGATTGCTTGATTAATTCTTAATCAGCAGTCAGTATTATTTCTAGTCGTTTGGGTAAAAACTATGCAGACCTTTGTCCTAATCCAGCATTTCTCTTTTCCTGTCGTTAAAATCGAAACTAAATTTAATTAAGTAATTTAATAATACTAACTTAACACTTACATTTAAACTCAAATACAAACTTTTTTCTTTTTTAAGATCAATGGTGTCTTATTTTAGTGGTTGAAGCTAAGGTTTAGGTCCCATGAAGTTCAACGTCATGGGTTCGAGTCATATCAAATATGTGGGTATTTGTCTCACTTTATTATGTAAGTTATTATAATTTATTTACAGTTATATTTATATATTAATTGAATTAAGAGTTATTATAATTTTATGTTAATTATTTTTTAGTATATTAATATATTGATTTGAATTAGTGAAATACTTAAAAATATATATATATATATAAAGATTTTAGGTATAGTAATATTGGAGAAGTAAAATGTAGTAATTTGGTTGGGGTTGGGAGAAGAGTGAAGTTGAAAAGGGCCCATCATCTTTGTGTCGGTAGGTTAAATGGAGCAGAGAAACATGGGCCAAAAGGACTACTGACCCAAAACCATGTGGGTAATTATAACTTTTACTGATATTTTAATTATGATTAGCAATAAATATACAAACTGCCAGATCACACGCTTTTCACGTTCTCCATCGATTGAGAATCAAAAGTGCGATTTTCATTGCCTGGGGTCACACTCACCTAGCGCTTTCAACTTCAAATTTTTTTTCTTTTTTGAGAGGGCTTTTCTACTTCACATTTGGTTTGGTTACAAAGAAGAATGATTCTTTATTATCATTACAATTTGCACTTTGGCAAAAATAAATAAATAAAGTACCCTCATCCCACTTTCTTTATAATTTGACATTTAATTGCTTTTAACACCTATATCTTAAATAATCACATAATAAAAAAACTTAATTCTTTGAATATATTAGAAAATTTAATTCAATTTTTTATCTAAGTTTCTTTTATTTAATCAAAATGAATACATGAAAAAACTACGTACTCGTATAGAAAATATAAATACAATATAAAATTATTTCTCAGAATAAAAAGACTCAAATATAATTTGGAC
Source organism: Sesamum indicum (assembly GCF_000512975.1). NCBI lineage: Eukaryota > Viridiplantae > Streptophyta > Magnoliopsida > Lamiales > Pedaliaceae > Sesamum > Sesamum indicum. The sequence goes on along the minus strand of NC_026148.1, from coordinate 9,340,686 downwards.
AAAAAATCCAGGAGACGGCACGTGGTGTGCACATCGCAATATCACATAGGACATGATGCATAAATAGCCAATGCCAGGTCAGAAAAAGGCGGGGTTGAGGTATAATTGAATTTGGGTAGTAATTATATAAGTATGAAGGAGGTAGCTAGGTATGGTATGCAAGTTGGGGACAAAATCTATGAGACATGGACGTAAGATAAGGCAAAGATTGATGAGGATCAGCTGTTCATGGGTAGTACGACGAGAGAAGTGAGTATACATACATATGTACATACGTTGGGGGGGGAGGGGGGGGGGGCAAAGCAAAGATTGATGAGGATCAGCTGTTCATGGGTAGTACGACGAGAGAAGTGAGTATACATACATATGTACATACGTTGGGGGGGGGGGGGGGGGGACCAAATTAGGCTATAGTGATGATGAGTACGTATGTATATGCAATGCATTGTCATTGTGCATTAAATTGCATTACAATTTACACCAGTTTAGAGCAGTTTTTTGGGTGCAGTGCAGAGCTGCGCTGTTGCAAAAAAGTCGGCTCTGCTGCTCAGTTTCTGGGACTGACCTCTCCTTTTCGTTTCTGCCGTATATTGTGTTTGTGTGCCTATGTTTGTATATTTGCCTGTTCCTCTTCTTAATTAAACCCTCTCTGCCTCTTACCACCACTCCAACAAAACAATTGTAACCTAAATTACAACCCATTTTTTTAAGATTTGCTATCATTATAATTTTGCAAATTTTGAAATACGCCTTTATGGTATTAATTGTCTAACATATATTCTCTTGTGATAGCTCATTATAGAGGGTAATTGTCGTATGATCGTTAATTTTTTAGGGTGTTTTTATAATATTTCAAACAATGATAAAGTATTTATGACTATATCCAAAATTGTATTATTTTTATTACTCTTATTATCATTAATTAATTAATTAATAATTTGTCGTTCTTGATTTAGATATTCAGACCACAACATTGTAAATCTTTAATTTATTTTGGACATGCTTGCTAAATTTATTTAATTAAAAACATTGTATAATTAAGTTCAAATATATATCGTATAAGTTGTTAGAATTTTTTATTATTATTATTGAAGTATTTGACACATAAATCATCGAGCTTATAAGATATTAATAATTGTAATTATATAATTTTTATGATTACAATTGAAAAATAAAATTACAAATAAACTAAGAACTATAAACTCTTGACATCTTACTTTTGAATTTTTATAAGTTCATTTTTTTAAAAGAAGAAATTATGAGACACTTTATAATATTTTATAAATGGCTATTTAATTTGCTAAGGGTTTGCAAATAACAGGAGGAGGAGGAGGAGGATAAGTGAAAGATATAAGGGCAATTTAGGTATTTTATAAAGCACCAGGAAGTGTGTGCCCTGATCAGGTCATCCCACATAAATATTCATTCAGTGCACAAGCAACATTATATGTGCAGTAGATTAATTAATTGTCTTTTCTTATCTTAATTAATATTCTTTATGTAGTAATATTATTGCATGTACAAGGCCAGAATATTAGCATTAAAAGTTCATTACCAGTCTAAATTAATAAATATGGGATAGAAGGTTCAATATATTTATATGGAATTTTTAAAATAGTTTCAAAATAGATATTATAATTGAAAAAACTCGACACATTTAGTCTCTACTTTATGAGATTTTTGGGTCCAAAATTAAGAAAATTAGATATATTAAATTTTATACTTTACAGAATTTTTAAATTAATTTCAACATTGAAAAAACTCATCACATTTAATTTTTTATTTAAGAAATTTTCAAAAATAACTCAAAATTGAGAAACTCGACACGTTTAGTTTGCTACTCTACGGGATTTATAGGACTATACGTCTCGAGTTTTTTTTAGTTTTGATATTATTTTGAAACTTCCGAAAAGTATAGAAATAAATATGTTGATTTTTTTAAATTTTAAAAATATCATAAAATAGAAAATTAAAGGTGATGTAGCCTTCGCCCACACATGACATTGTTGGACCAAACTAATAATACCATCCATCAACAAACCTCTCTTCAATTTGGACAAACATAAAATCGTTAAACATATTAATTGCCACATTTATACTTTCAATAAAAAGCTGGTAACATCTCACGTGAAGAAGGGCGTATCATCACTCACCCACACACAATTACATTAAACTGATCTCTTGGGAGCATCCACATATATATATATATATATATATATATATATATATATAGAGAGAGAGAGAGAGAGAGAGAGAGAGAGAGAAACACGCTTAATAAAAAAACCCTCAAGAATTAGAAGAAATGATTACATGATGATTTTTGGCAATCCAACATCGCATTTGGCTCCAGCACTTTTGCAATGGGGGCTGGAAGCTAAAATCAGGGCATGAGTTTTTGACAAATGGAAAAAGCAGAGCACTCATCTGCTGCACTGCACACTGTAATTTTCTGCAGGGAAAAAGGGGTCTTCTTTTCGACCTTGTTTTATTACAGTAGGGGTCGGGTCTGCACAACAGCTTCTGGAGGCTATCATTTTCTTTTGAATTTACTGAAAAATCCCCAACGCTTTCTTTCATTTTTTAATTTTTTATTGGGTTTTATTGGAGACAACAAAATTTGGTAACGGTTATATATAAATTACAACAAATTTTCATAAATTTTATTATATATAATTATAAATACTGTAGATTTTTTGAGTAAGATTCTTCTCTTAATTTTAGGAATCACAATAAGAATTAATAATATGCATTAATCTCCAAGAATTGGTAATTGAAGATGAGTGTTTGTTGTTAATGTGCTTCATTTATGAACAAGAATTTGAAGTGATTGATCAGCTTCATCATTCAAATTTATGGAAATTCATAAATCTTAAATATCTCTCATTTATCTATTTATTTTTAAAAAAATATGAATTCGTCTACAAACAAGAGTACCATGTTCAATTAAACATAGAGTAAATTACAACAGACTCCAATGGGCTTTGTTATAACAACAAATACTCCCTCGTTATGTAAAAAATTACAAATATTTTATCTAAAATTAATAGATATTTAATAAATACCCCTACAATGGACTGTTACAAGAATTTATTTATTAAATAATTACTAATTTTAAAAAATATTTATAATTTTTTTAAATAATAAAATAATATTATAATTATAACAAATTTCAAAAAAATCCATTACAACAACGCAGCCTTCAAAATATTATGAAATGTTACACAAAAAGTAGTTAAAAGTAGAAAGCAAATGTTTTGATTAGTTGCAAAGGGGGACATTCTAGTGATGGTGATGAATGAGCCACGTCCCCATCCCCAGTAAAAATGAAAAATAAATAAATAAATAATTAATGAGATTTGGGTGATGCAGCAACCTTGGTGCAAGATATAATGATTTATAGATTTGTCTTTTGCTGTTAGCATCTGTTGTTGCACCCTTGCACAACAAGCTTTCCTTCATGTGGATTACAAATTTTCCAGATATTTTTCTCTTCTTTTTCAAATAATACCAAAATATCTCCCACATCGTCCTAAAATATTTACGGAATTCTTTTCTTATTTATTAGGAGTAATAAACACATACGAAAAATTATAATTTTAATAATTTTATCTTATAATTTTAAAATATTATTTCACATGAAAGACAATCAAAATTACTGAAAAAATGCAATCGGATTGCATTTTTTAAAATTCGAAAACTAGCATACGTTAATCTTGTCGCATAGTTAATATATAAAAATAAGTGCGTACTCGATGCCTATGCAAAGAACAAATATTATAAATACTTATTATTTTTATAAATTAAATACATATCATCTTAAAAAGCAACTTCAAAATGATGGAAGTTTAAATTTAAATAAAAAGTTTCTCATTTAGCAATAATGTAGATGAATTAGTACATATGCATGTGTAGCAATACATGCATGACACACTTTTCACCTAACTATTTAATGAAATGTAATAAAGTTATGATGTGTGTACGAGCTGTATATCTTTTTTCCAAACGTATATTAATGTAATTAATTATACACAATGAGTCCTATATGTATATATATGCTAACCTAAAAAAAATATCTAAATAATTGAACATATATAAGATATTTGTAATAATAAAAAACCATCTGATTGCACTAATAATGTGTAGACTTTTGGCAAGAAGAAGTCAGCTCCAATATTCATTATTGTTTTTCCAGAGTAGTAAGTACGTACCCGTGCAGCGCAAGGTGTGAATGTTTTCCACAATCTGGAGGCCTCCAACCCCTTTACAACTCACGACTCATGTCATTTTCCACTACCAACAACATAAATTTTCAACATTTTCTCATTTTTAAGCTCTGTTTCTCAGACAGTTCCCAGACAGGAGGCCCCCCCCCCCCCACCCCACCCCAAGAAAATATTTGTTGGAGAAATTTGGTTCTTCTTCTTCTTTTTCCCAAATTTCATGTTTCTGTGGCTATAGATGAGAAAATATTTTATCTTGTTCAGGTGATAAAAATGTTGTGGATTGAATCCTAATGTATGGAAAAAAAAAATATTTGTCAATAGTAGACAAAATTACACTTGTTGTCCCATGGGATATGGGGCTCAACACTTTTAATCCTATATTCTAAGAAATTTTAAAAATAATAACAAATTTGAGAAAATTCGACACATTTAGTCCTATACGTGGAATTTTCCAAATGGTCTCAAAGGGATTTTTCAAATGTTCCAAAATTGAGAAAACTCGACACATTTAGTCATTTGTCTTACAGAATTTATGGGGTTAAATGTATCGAGTTTTTCGAATTCCAAAACCATTTTTAAAATTACATAAAATAAAAGATCAAAAAAATTCAACATCTATTCTATGAAATTAATAATTACTGTTATAATAGAACAATATCGAAATATTAATAAAATTTAAATCCATAATAATAGAATGTCAACCTCACCAATCACATTAATATTCATAGGCACTGAACATATATTCAAATTGGTAGTAATAAACAAAAGCAAAATTGGATAGGAAGTAAGAAAAGAAAATATAGTTGGAAGGAATGGTCAACGCCTTTCAAATGTACAGTTACATAACTAACAGTGGGAAAGGGGTTGAGACATAATGATGTGAGTGTGAATGTTTGTAGTTTGGAGGGCGTGTGGAGCGCGCGTGATGCTAGTTTTCAGATGCCCCTCTCTCAATCTATCATCACTGTGCAGATGGAATTATAATTCCAGGTCCAGCACTTCAAATTTAATCTCAGACATAATTAGGGCGCCCCAGTCATCATTATCACTACCTCTTATCTCTTGTTGGAGTAAAATGCAAGTCATTCTTACATATATATATATATGTATATATGGTCCAATTCATTACATAGAGTGAAGGATTTTTTAGCCCACAATATCATCACCCTTCAAAATTTTTCTTTTTTCTTTACACATCAAGTTATTAATTTTAGGTAAAATTACATTTTTACTCTTATAAATAATATTTTTGATCTTGTAGCTTACTTTATTTATACGTTTGGTCCTTTCATTACCAAATTTAGTCCTGAACATCTTGCATTTGATCTTTTTTTGATATATTTAGTCTTGTGCTGACAATTCTAGTTCTAACGATCTATAATTACAAGAACAGAAATGACCTTCATTTTTAAGTTTGCTATAGATATAATGTATATCCAAAAAAAATTAAGTTTGCTATAATTTTAATAATTTTTACCCTCATTTTCAAGATTTTCAAAAAATTATACACTCAGTTCGTATATGAAAGTTCCCGTCAATCCAACCACGTTCGATTAAGATATTACATATTAAACGACTCTCGTCTCCAATTACTTAAACTTTCACATAATGCATATATATATATATATATTTATATAATATTAATACTAGGAAGCTGAAAATATTTACTTCCTTTTGTATATATATATCATGCAAATCCATAATATCCATGTGTAATAAATGCAGACAGCAAGCTATAGCACAAGAAAATTAATCGTGCTATACCTTAGTAACTGTGAGCCATTCTCTATATTTCTCAACCTAAATTAAATATACCTAAGTCCATAATTTAATTTTCGTAGAATTATTGCACTTGCTTTCGGCACAACATCAAATGCACAAGTTTGAATGTTGTGTGGTCGAGTGATCGCCACAAAGTAAGATCTTGCAAGAAAAGGGAGCATTAAGGTGATTTGTTTTTACACTTGCACAACCAGCAACTTGTCATCAATCGGTCAAACAGACAACCGAGAATTCCGCCTACCCGTGTGGTAATATATAGACAAAAGGAATTGCAGGATTCACATCCACACATGAGCTGCAAATAGTATTATTATTATCATTTGGACACAAATTAAATAAACACATATATGTAACTTTAATAACTTAGAATCGAATTATTAAAGAAACATCATGTGATAATACGAACAATTTTGGACCAAGCACAACATTTTATTGTTCGAAATATATATATATATCCTTACTTATATGTTTGAAACAAACAGAACTCACTCAATCTCCATTTCTATTTCGGATGGAGATATATACGTACTAAGAACAAATAAATAATTATAGCTCCGACTAACACTTTTCAACTAAATGAAAATACAAACCGATAGCCGGTGAACAAAATTTGCCTTGATCGGCAAGCCGACTATGTAACACTTCAACATATTCTGCACATCATCATATAGCTAAGAGTGCATCAACGCTACCAAAATCACTCATGTCTTGAAAGTAATCCTCGACTTCAAGTGTACAAAGTTCTTGAAACGAATCCTTAATGTCTCCGTAGTTAACGTTTCCTAGATTGCTGTCCAGAGCTGGGAAGTCATCCATACACATGGTGAATTCATCGAAACCATTGACAAAACTCGGTGCATCGTTGAATAACGGCTCGTTTTCCGGTTCAAAATTGAAGAAATTGTCCAAGAACGGGATGTCCATAGGCAAATGGTCAGTAGAGTAGTCCGGTACCATACTTGTTTCCCCTTGACATTCCTCCAACTCCCGAGCAAGCCCATTAATGGGACCCGACTCACACCCCAACCGGTTCAGATCATCTTTGGTGTCGATGAAGTAACCTACCACTGAATCACATGGTTCCTCCTCCTTTACCAAATCCTGAACCGGATCAGACCGGCTTGGTTCGGTGTATTCACTTGATTGGCTACTTAGTCCGGTCGGTTCGGCTTCTTCGCTTGATTGACTACTTCTGAAGCGGAGAACAGAAGTTGGAGAAGAAAGCTGGTTATGCGACTCATCACCGGAATCATAACCGGAAGCTGACGTCACGTTAATCTCCGGCGAAGTATCCTTGGCCGGCGGAGTAATAAAGTTGGTTAAAGCATCCGGTCCACGGAGCTTTATCGCGGCGTTGTCGTAAACCATAGCAGCCTCTTCTGCAGTGTCATAAGTACCCAACCAAAGCCTAACCCTTCTAGAAGGGTCTCTTATTTCAGCAGCCCACTTGCCCCACGGCCGTTGCCGGACTCCCCTAAACTTCCTGGCGCCGCCGCGGCCTACCGCCGGAACCTCCTTAACCTTCATGGGCTTTGTCTTAGGCTGGAGAATCTCCACAGCTCTATTCCTGGCGGCGTTGCTGACAGCGACAGCTGTTTCCATTCTGATTTCAGTGATGTACTTCTTGACGCGCTGCCTTCGAAAAAGCTCGTCCTCTTCATCACTGGAGGAATCCGTGGCGTCAGGGTCAGTAACGGAAATTCGGACAGTTCTGGGGCCATTCAGATGCTGCCGCTGTTCTTGCAATTTTCTTGCATCAGAGGGCAGCTTCTTAAGGTTCTGTTTGGATGGCTTGATGAGTTTCTTGCTTACTCTCTTGTGCTCCGTGTATTTCACTGGCCATAAAAAACTTTGATCCATTGCTATCATCAATCTTCAAACACTTTGCACTACTCTTTAACATACAAGATTAAGCTATATAAGGCTTAAAAAGATTAAAGCAAACAAGCGTGGGACTAAAGGGAGATTACTTTGAGGTATACTAACAAAGACACCGTCAAAGACGAGTATCAGAATCGGCAGAGAGAATCAAACCCACGCTCGCTCGCACAAATAAAAAGGACATGAACCTTAAAAGATGAGATTGAAATCCGACAAAGAGAAGGGGAGAGACTCTTTTCTTACAAAGTAGGCCTATGTGTATAGCTAGAAAAGAGGAGGTGTAAAAGGTATCGTGTTAGAGGTTTTGGGTTTTAAAAGGAAAGAGAGAAGGGAAAAAAATCGATCCTTCTGTTGTAAGAATGGAAAGTGTTTGAGGAAAGAGAGAGTAGAGAGAGAATCAAGTTCTTGAGTGTTTAGAGGGACAGAGTTTTGAGGTTTTGTGCGGAGACTCAATCTACACTGAAATCGCTGTCTTATAGGATCGCCGAAATTGGTAACGCCAAAAAAATACGCAGACCAATTTCTTTATTTTATTATTATTATTATTATTTTATCTTAAAAAAAATCTCAAAAAAACAGTCTTTTTGTTACTTATGTTGATAACTTAAAATAATCTTGAAATTAGAAAATAAAAATATCTCAGAACTAACGGGAAAGTCTTAGACCGTGAAGAAGAGCAGACCGACCACCGCCGGCGTGAAGATTCCGGGCAGCGCCGACGGCAGGTGCGGGGCCCACGCATGGGGTTGGTCGAATGAGTGAATGCATGGGGGAGGGAGGGTTTTAATTTTTTAACCTCGGAGTACGTGTGACCGGTCACGTGAGGCCCAGGATGCTCGGCCCAGTTAAAAGAAAATTGTCGGCAGAAATTAAAAAGACATTTGCAGCAACTGCAACTCTCTTCTTTGACCAATTATAATTCCAAAAATTCCAATTTAAATTCAAGTTTGATAGAATATAAATAAATTATATGATAAATATAATAAATTTATTATGTCATATATATTTCAAGAAAAATAATTTTTTATATGATGATAAAATAATATCATATTTTCTTTATCAGTAATTTAATTTAAATAAATTTAATTTCGGTAAGATTTTGTTGCCGTTTTATTAGCTGTAAACCAGCAGGATTAGGAGGGGGGGGGGGTTCTTGGGGTTATTTAATCTTGGGGGTGGTTGTTTTTGGAATTTTAATTGGGGTTAAAATAAGGATTATTACAGCTAGGAATAACGTGGCGGGCAACCTAGGATTCGCCGCCATATTTAAATTCGATTTGTACGGCTCTCTGGGTTTTACCTTGTTTCCTAGTCATTTCTTCTCTCGAGAAAGTGTTAACTGCGCGTGTCCTCCACGGTTGTTACCTTCTGCGGTAACATACTCGCTAATTCATTTTACTTCCTAATATTTGAATTCAATTTTAATAAAACCCCTTTTAATTTGCTTCAAATTAATTATTTTGATAGGCGATTTTTTAATGTTATTTTTATAATTTTCTTTTATGAAGAATCATTTTAATTACTCACTTTTTATTTTCATCTGTAATTTAATTTCTCTGTACGTAAATCTTAAAATATATAACTGTTTATATTTTAAAGTAAAAAATATGTACTATCTAATTCGAATAGGCACTCGTAAGGGGTTTCACACCTCATTTTGCAATATATTATTAACTGATATATTGTTTTGTTATTTATATTCTAATTGTATAAGATTTTTTGTTTAAATATTTTTACTATATTTTTTATTTAATTTTTTCACCAACTTATTTATTAAAGTACTACTTTTAAATTTTGAATTAATTTGAGCATTTGTTTATAAAATCGTTGACGATAAAGTAAAATTAAAAAAAAAAATAGCAATGCTGCCTAGTTTAAATAGCACAGTTGAGATGTTGTGATCAATAGATCATCAGTTCGGGTTCAATTTGGACATACATTAGTATCTCATGAAGGATTTTTTTTTAATAAAAATATCAAATAATAAGAATTAAGTCGTGTCAGTAGTAAAATTTATATTGTATCGATGCAGCATAACATGATTACATGGTTGTCTCTCACCCAACTTACCATATAACAAAAATCCATAATTAAATAAAAAAAAACAAAATTATATTATGCAGTGTTGTAGAATTATTTGAAAAGATATAAAAAATTATTTATTATGTATATATTGGAACAATATGCAACGACAATCAATAGTAGATTTATAGTTTGGGCACGTGGGTGGGGCGCGTGTGCGCAAAGGCAAAGACAATGCTTTAGAGGGTAAAAATTTGGAGGGAGCAATAATGTTTAACCGCACACAAGCCACATGGTAACAGTACAGAAACCTCATGAGTTGGTCTGATACTGTGTCTGTGATAATCCCCGTCACCAATTGTGGCCCTGCACCACACCTCATTAATCTTCACTACTAAGTGACTGTCTTTTCCTTTTATTTCCTACTAATTTTGAAAAAATTCTTACCTAAATTAAATTAATTATATAATAAATATAATATATTTATTATGTATTGATAAATTTCTAAATTAAACACCAATCACACTATAAATATATTATATTTATTATATAATTGATTTAGATTCGTTCATAATTGATTTTGATTAGAATTTTTCCTAATTCATCATAATTATTACTTTATATTACTCTTCTTTCTTATGGTTATAATTTCAAGTCTAATATGGTAACTTTCTGCTCTAGAAATTCAACGAGGCCTAGTTCAATTACTGTGAAAATATTGTTCTGTTTTAACAGTAGTTGTTGATTAGCTATATGATTGTTAGAATTATTGTTTATTGTTAAATATAGATATTTGGTATTAATGATTGTAATTAATTTATTTAATAAATAATAATTCTGGCTTTTACTCAAAAAAAAAAAACAAATGTTTTCCCTTATTTTCTCAATTATTTTCTTCCCTTATGCGAAAAATAGAATCCCAATGATAATGATTAATAACATGTCCTGATGACGTTTGATCTTCTTTTTCTTTTTATTATAATTGTTTATCTATTATAATAATAATAATTATAATTTAATACTAATAAATAACATATTAATTATTACAATATTAATAATTTTAATTCATAACATTTAATCAATTTACTCAAAAATAAAACAAAAATCGTTAAGTCTTTCTGTGGAGTAAATTTGATAAATAAATGGCGGTCGTAATAATTAACTTTAACAATTATATATGGTAATATCAATTATTAACTACAATATATGGTATTTTGAATGTAGGAGATCAATTATTACCATCAGCATTAACTCTTGACCAGTACTAATGCAAGATTGAATTGCACGGATACTACAATATTTTGAAAGATTTAGGTTGTCCTTTTGGTTGTTTTTTTGGTCCATGTCACCCCGGTTGCTTTTCAACTGCGTATGATTGTAACACTCTCTATCTTTTATAAAATTATAAGTTCATCTTCTAAAAAAATATTGGTACTTTCGGAGGTGTTTATGTAAAATTTTGTTACGTAATAGAATATATATTTGTAATTATAACTGCGATAACAATTGGTGTATTCATAATTTTGAAAAGGACATGAAATGTTCGTATAATTAGACTTAACCTTAAGGGATGTCAATGTAATTTACCCAAATAATTACAAAATTATGAATGTAAAAATATAAAACAGTATTGTGAATAGTCGTATTATTTCAGCAGTGAGACTAATATTGTATAAATATATATATATATATATGTGTGTGGGTGTATCAATATTGTCCAGACTATCTGAATTTTTTTGTCTGGATTCATGATATATATATTAGAAAAATCACTCATTAAAACCATAAAAACATAGTAGGACAAAGAGTAGCATGCACGGGTGCTGCCCTCACGATAATTTAATCATAAATTCACATTATAACCAGTACTATACATATATATATATATATATATATATATTTGTATTTCATGTTTCTCAGCAGCACAAAAAAAAAAAAAAAAATTATTACATTTACTACATGAAGAATAACGCCTTGTTATTGCATCAACAATTTGAAACATATGTCCGTCATTTTAGCCACAAAATTAAAGTAAATAGTGAAAGAATCGTGAAATTTAAGTAACGTTTTATAGCATGATGTTAATATATATTGCATTGAAGTCGTATCATTGTCATAGACATCAAGCTTTATGTCAATTCATGATTTAGAGGGAGTTAATTTCGCAAAACTTATTTGAAATATTTTATAGGTTTTTACTTTAGGTAAGATTTTTTTAAAAGCTTAAAAAAATTAATTTTATTTTGAAAAATAAGTTTTTAAAGTGTTTGAATAAAAAAAAATTGTTAGAACTTATAAGATGTTATAGTATTTGGCATCATAAGTTCTTTACACTATAATAATGATAAAAAAAATCATCAAACTATTAGAATTTAAAATTACATAAATGAAAATTTTTGCTTTCCGGGGGACGTCTATTATTTGATATTAATTTTTTAAAATGTTTTGAAAAACTTATAAATTTAGCGAAACACCTTCTTAATTGTATCAATAATTACTCATATTTTAGCATTATTGTGTGTTCAAATTAAGTCAAGTGTGGGAGATAAAAAAATCAAGTGGAGTTGTCACTTAGCCCTTACGCTGAAAATTGAAGTTTCTGGTGCACCTTTAGGGTTGCTATAATCCAAGAATTCAACGGGGGGATTGGCATTTTGTCAGAAGTTGATTTTGACGCGCGAAAATAAGGATAAATGTTGTGCGTCTAATTGTGCAAAAAGAAGTTAGCTAGGGATTCAAGATTCAAAGGAAATTCCGGGCATGATCACATGCTTATAAAATATTAATTACTTCTTCATAAAGTTTATTTTCAAATTTTTGATGCAATATTATATAACAATATAAAAAAAATAATGTAACGTGCGCATTTACTAATTAAGATCAAATTTGATGAGCGTATACAGTTTTTGCATGTGGAGTGGTTATTTAAATTTATATGTTGAGTTCTCTTTTCATATTTGTTTTTTATAAAATCCAAAAATGATATAGTAAAAAAAAAAATACAATAAAGGCACGTGCAAACAAAAGTACTAGCAAAAACATTACTTTTGGTAATGGTTAGTTACTAGGTATGATTAAAAATGAAAAAGTGTGGCAATTACAAATTCACAATAGCTGTCCATCGGCTATTAGTCGTTGTTTATACTATTGAGATCAAAATATTAATCACAGCTAAAAATCACAGCAAAAATATTTTGGTTATAATTAAAATCATAGCAAATGTTCGTTACCCATTGTGAAAACTTCATTTTATGTATCGATTTCACAATCGTTAAGAATATATAGATCAAATAACTGAATTTACCATATTCTGGTGTTTTGATATGATGATTGAGGTTGAGGTCTTATGAACAAATTGTGGAGTTCAATCTCTTTACAGGTATAGGTATTTATCTTAGTTCACACTTACAGAACAATGGCTAATGGTCGTTGCGAAATGTGGCTGATTTGTAATTGTCATAATTTTCTTTTTACTATAATAATTAACCATAGCAAAAAAATCATATTTTTTCTCATCTGAATTTGTAATTGGTCGTAGTATCTTAATTCACTATAGTTGTGATTTAAATATTATTGAAGGATATATTGATTTAGTATTAATAGCGTGAGAAAATTAATGTAATTATCACTCATACAAATTAAGGAAAAATTTGAATTATTTGCTTAATTAGTGAATGAGTCAAAGATATTGTCCCAACCAATAGAATATGAATCAGCATTTAATTAACCCATCAATTATCAGTCTAATAAACTCCCAACCAACCACGCATCAATTAATTAAAAGTTTACAAAAAGGAGGAAAACCCTACATCAATTGTTTCTACGATAAGTATAATTAAAATTTCAAAACACGTTTCTATTGAACGAACAGTGGCATCATACATAATACATCCAATTTGAGAATGCGCTTTACATATAAAACAAACATTAATATATGACTCAATACATAATACGTTTTGACATGTAACCCTACAAATTTCATCATCATCCCACGTGTAATTAACACCTACAGTTTGGCAAAAAGTAACACTAACGTACTATATATTTGTTTGACGTCCTAGCATGCGTGCATGCATTGCATGTAAAAATTAAAAACTTATTATATCATGTGATTGCGTGTATTCACACATGGTTGAGGTACCATCTTCTTATCATGATGTACAATTCACATGCATGCATCTATGTTAAGTATATGGTTGATTACAACGAGCTCCTCGAGATTTAGCATATATAATTATGAATGCTCTTTTATTATTTGAAAAATTATACATAATCTCTTATGTTTGATGAAATTTTGTAAACCTTGAATGGAGGTTTGGAATTGTCAACTTTACTCTTGATATATATAGAAAAAAATTATAAAAAATATTAGCCGCTTAGTTCATATTTTTTTTTTATAGAAAGTTTCAAAAAATAAGCAAATTATAATTTATACTCTACAAAAGCATTTTGGTTAGTTCACCACAAAAAATAGATGGAAATATAATGGAGACTAACGGATATGTAAATTGTTAGACGGTTATTAAAATCAGAAGGTGTTGATAATTTTCAAATAATAAAAAAATATTTATAACCTTAAAAAAATGTAGGAAAAGATAAGAGCCTCCAACAAAATAGTGCTCCTCATTTCTTTGACTAAATCCATACCATTTGCACCGCATGAACTGTGGGCCTAAATTAAAAATATAAAACAAAAAGGTTTAAAGGATCATAAATATAATAATACTTTTACTATTTAGATGTAATTTTCAGACATGCAAAAAATTCGGTTATGTTCTATTTCATATATTGATTAATTGGACTACGGCACCCCTAAATTTTGACATATATTCATCATGTGACATGGATGGACACTTATTACCATATTTAACTCCTGCATTCTGTTAACGGTGTCTAGCTTAGTAAGCGAAGTTGAGATCCGTGGTTTATAGCTCATAGATCTGAATCGTACCAATGTATAGATATCTATTTTAATAGTAAATATTTGATATTGATAATTAACATATATTGATTCCTAATGATTGAAATACGTAATGTAATTATAACAAATTCACTCAAAATACTGATTAAATAAAATGTGCATTTTACTGCTTTATATAAAATTGATTATTTAAATTTATTTCAATCTTTTATAATTTAATCTTGATCCATATATACATGCATATGTGTAAAAATTAAATCACCAAAGCTTTTATAATAAAAGTGTTTATCATACAAGGGATTCCCCATTAATTCGTGAAGACAAATTGCATGAAAATAAATGTGAAGTAGCTAAACGACTAGTAGTAGTCTTGGAGTTTGGGCAGCTCCCCCATTGAGCCAAGTGATGAGAATATCATAAAACAAAGGGTAAATTGCATTTAGTTTGCCTAAAATATTTATTATAATTATTATTTAAAAAATTATAAAATTAATTGCTATTTAGCAAATAGTTACTATAATGAGGTGTAATGGGAGAGGGTACTTTTGAGATGATTGTTAGTTTAATTAGGAAGGCATTTATAATTTTTTTTAAATGATAAGGAATAATTGTAGTTATGACAAATTTTAAAAAAATTCATAGTAATTTACTCTAAAACAAAAGACATTAATACATTGAGCTTGACAAAATATTATTAACTTATATATTGTCCCTAAGTTGTTCAAATAAGTAAGGGATCTTTTTCTATTACTATACTTAGAGATTAATAATGTGTTTAATAAATAATAATTATGTCAAATGGTCAATTAATAAAACTTAAGGTGTTATGCATATATGTATGTATGTATGGTCTCTTGATTTAGAGTTGAGGAATAAGTCAATGAGCATCACGTCCAAGATGTTTTTTTTTTAATGATTAAATTATGTATATATAAGTAATAAATTTGAGCCCTTAATCATGAATTACTTAATTGGCATCAAGCCCTAGATGTCCCTTGGTTTATGTGAAAAATCAGCTTATTGTGCCCTTATTTCTCTGCATTTTCAAGCTTTTGTGACTTATGTATTTGTACGTATAGGTAAGATTTTGGTTGGTGAAATTTATAGGTAATTAATTCAAAATAATTATTTATTTACCATGATTATTCACCATAAAAATTATTTTTGCCATGACAATTATTGATTTACCCATACTCATAAACCATGATCGATAAACCATTGCGTAACTGCAGTTGACAACTATTTACTTTAATTATTTATTAGTATTCATGATTAAACTTTGATGAATTAGTTCAAATAAATTTCATGCAATGTCTACTGTGAAAATATTATTTGTCTTACTTATTGTATTTACTCGAATAATTATTTATTTAAAAATAAATAAGCAAACAAAAAACTTTTATTAATATATCAAAATTAATTAAGTACATGAGTAATTTATTTCAATGAATGATGAGAGTATTAATTAAAGTGCATGCACCCCAAAATTAAAAAAAAGGAAATAAAATATGAAATCATTACCCGATAGAGTTTGTAGGTAACTAAATTGGTGAAAATAAACAAAGAAAATATATATATTTTTACAAACTGAAAAAAAAAAAAAGGAAATTGTGTAAACATTTATTTATTATTATTATTATAGTAATAATGGAGCATTAAAGGCAAATTGGCAACAAAAATACAAGGAATGTTAAGAAAACAAGTTATCGAGGTAAGATGGTGAAGTGAAGTCGTTAATTGAGGAATAAGGATAAATATGGGTGAAATTGAGGGGAATAATGATAATGATGATAACAGAAAACGGAAATCCAGAAACCCGACTTATATATATAATCCCTATGCTTCTCTAATAAATCCCAAACTGCGAGATCTGTTGTGAAAAGAAGGGCCAGCGGGCAGCCCGGTGTGTTTTTCTTAAGCTGTATTAGGCGTCGGTATTAGCGTAGAAAGATATGCATAAAATACCGAAGCTCGAATTTTGATGGCGACAAATCAAACAAACACCAATGACTAACTCAGAAACACGCTTTTTTTTCAAACCCAAATTAAATGTTATCTTCCACCCACAAACGTGTCACTAGGCGTCCACTTGAAGTAAGAGATGTTGGTCCCTCTCTCTCTCTCTCTCTCTCTCTCTCTCGTAAGTATTTGTTCCCTTTTTATTATTAATTTTTAAAATCGTTAGATCAATTATGAAAAATTTTCTTTATTTGCCAACTTTTAATTCATGCTTTACAAGAAAACTCATTTGGCAAACTTGGGTTTTTCTTTCTTTTAATAAATAATGGATATTAATATACTAGCTACTTTATATTTATTTCTTTCTTTTAATTTATTTGATTTTTCGTTTAAATCGATGAGTTTGGAGCTAAATAGAATAAATCATTCTGATTTGTTCGAATACTTTCATACAAAGAATTATAATTTTTTCAGTTAGGTTTTGTGCATTTTGATGGATTAAAATCTAGTTCATTAAAAAAAATGACTTTTTACTATGATTTATTACTATAGTTAAAAGAGAAAAATTGTTTAGAAATTAATTAACCACTGCTGCTAAACAACTATTAGCCGTTGTTTTTACAAATGAGGTCAAAATATTTGTTCCATTAAAATCTATGGCTTCTAATTATAGATAAAATCATAACGAATGTTGATTAATTGTGGTTAAAATATAAATTCTGGTATTAATTTTATTAGATCGTGGTAGATAGTACTAATTCACTATCATTTTTAAATCATAGTGATGTTATAATATAAAGAATAACTATATTTTTTTTTGTAGTGATTACATATGAAATTATTTAATTTTTTTTTTACAAGTTACACCTTAAGAGTATTTCTCTTCTAAATTTTAGAAAGAAATTATGATCGCGCAATGGGGTGAAAAGGTCTCGGCCTTAGTGGAAAAAGGGCAAAAAAGAGAAAAAGAAAAGCCCAAGTTTTAAGTGCATGCATCTTTCGGACAAAAGGAAATAAAAGTCTTCGTGTAAAATAAAAATAATAAGGAAAAATGTCCACAACGTTAAAAACACAGAGAGAGAGAGTGTTGTCCAGTTCTCGAGAGAGAGTGGAGGGCATGAGGGGACCCCATGCACGAGCCACCGTTTCACCGGCGCCCTCCACGCCCCTCCACCTCCCACCACCTGTCCTTCCCTCACGTGCTGCCGCTGCTGCTGCCCTCCCTCCTCAGTCTTCTTCTCAATTTTTCTTATTTAGATAAATGTTTAAATTAAAAAGAATATGAATGATGCACGCCGGTACAATATAAATTTTTACGAGTCAAAATTATTTGATATTTCCTATCTAACATCGTATAAAAAGAATCGACCTATTCTTGACTATGTTTGTAACCTCATGATGGGGTTATAAATTGGATACACTAATTAATACATAATTTAGGATTGAGCTGACTACGCTGTAATAGTTGAATCTATACAAATCAAATATAATTTGCTTATTATAATAAAATCGGACTCCAACGAGTTTTAACTTGACTAATAACATTTCTTACCGGCTTCTTTATTTTAAAGGAAAAACAAAAAAGTGAGACCAAAGTTTGGTATTAGGTAGTTTTTGTTTTTGGTTGATATTGGAAGCTCTGTCTGGCAATGGAGATGGTCGGAAAAATGAGGGAGACAAAGGTTTTATTTCAACAAATAACAACATTAATTGCAATATCTATTGTGTACGTGCCTTAAAATGAGGGAAAAAAAGTGGTTGCTTTTCACTGCATATTTTGTGTTTTTGTCATGTAATATTTGTTGGTGGTGGCTTTGGTACTTGTTCATCTACCTTAATTTTTGGGTCAAAACTCCAAAAGCCCTAATTATTGGATATCTTAAATATTTCATCATCTCTCCCTTTTGTATTAATGTTTCTTGATTAAATTCTTGGCCGAGGTATATTGTGGGATATCTTTCACCTACACCCACTAGGACTAAACTCTGTTTTCGGTTCGTTTCGACCCGATCTAATTAATTCAGTTGGAACATTTTGAGGTCTTGTGAAAATGTTTTTGCCCTTTAACATTCGTTCTTATTATTATGAATTTTTTTTATTCAAATCACATCTGGTCGAATCAACTAGTCTGATATATTATGTGATTAATCATTTTTATTGAATTATACATCAAATATTACAAGCGTATTACACTTATCATATAATTGATTTAAATCCTATAAAATTCAATATGCATTAGAATCTCCCTATTAATGACTCCTATCATACTTATCCCGGGCGTGAGATAAATTACTGGCAGGGATGCAGCTGACCAAATCCATGTTCTCTGTAGCAGAGCACGCACAGCACAGCCCATATAATGTGCTGCCCAGCAATAAATGTTATGACAAACATAATAATCAAACTATTATTATTACAAAATTATTGAGAATCATCAGCTGCCTGCGTACGTACGCACCTCCCCACCTGCTCGCCGCTTTCCTCCGGCGGCAGCTCAACCACCACTCCGCCACGCAATCCTCCACTCAACAAAACTCAAAGTGGGCGTCAACTTGTCATTCTTGTCTTCATTCAAGACAAAATCCCACAAGTACGAAAACACTCATTATAAATAAATAAATTAATATTAATTATTTGAAAGTTTAGGGTTAGGTTTAGAATTGAATGAAGCAGATTTTCAGGGTCCATGCCCCTCCCACTCGTGGGCACGACCCTTTTGCCGGATGGGTCCAAATTATTTGAATTGTATATATGGTTTGTATCAGATTCTTGGATAGATATGGAGCTGACAAGTGGAATTTTGATTTATAAAAAAATATTAACCACGACATGGGTCACCTTACCATGTACTACACAATGTAGGTTTAGCAGCATTTTGGGCAAGAACGGGTTTGAATCCGTTTATGGGGAACAAGAACATTATTAATTGGTGTAGGATTCCTAGGCGTTGTTTTCTCACTACTCACTTTTTAGTCTTTGTTATTTAAATTGTAAATTAAATTGATAATGTTAGATAAAAAATACATAAATATTTTATATTTTTTGCTAAATTAAAAATACGTTTTCTCTTTAGAGACAAAGCTTACATAAAAATTGCTTAAAAAATATTATACTAACACTTTTCAGAGAATGCAATTATAATTCTATAAAAAATTTTGATGTTTGTGTATTATAGTATAATTTAAAATAATATCAATATAATTTACCCTTATTTAAATTGTTGGAGTTGATATTTTATAATTACAAAGAAAGTGACCCTCTCCATGAATCAACTGATATAAGGATTAAAGGCTACTTCAAATAAATTGTTTGGCAAGAGAATATAAAAGCTGAAAAGAAAAAAGGATGTGGGTGTCGAGACTATCAAAAATAAATTCTTATAAATATTTTGTATAAGCATGAGTAGGGTCGATTCCTCATGAATTTGACTTTAAGTTGAATAATTCGTCAAAAAACTAAACATATGGGGGGATTCTGATTGTGATGAGTAAAAAGAATGAGATTAAACTAAAGGGAAAACGAAATTGAATAGGATAAATAGATATGAAAGAAAAACTTTTTCGGTTAAAGTCGAGTTCATGCTTGATTTCATTGGTTGACCGTCGATGCAAATATGGCAATCGTTCAAACAGATAAACTAGTTATGGTCATTGGTATGATCTAACGATCTCACATTTCCTTACCTTTTCGTCAGCCAAGGAATGTCCGTTGGCAAAATCAATCAACAATCATTCGTTTTCTTTTGCAAAATTCGCTCATTCCTTGCTCTCCAAGTGGTTTTTTATATTGCTGGTCGACATTGAAAGTACCTTCTCTCGATCACTTGTTTCTTGCAATTGCTGGACAAAATAACAAACTTAATTGATAAAATTATCTTTTCGAATCCTGAGTGGAATTTCAAGAACCAACTTGAAATGATTATCCGAAACATTCACAATGTGAAATAAAGAAAAAGAAAGGAAAAAAAGGGTGGGAACATGTAATAAGTCGATGATCATCAAGAAATAATTATGTCAAATCTTTCAATGAAAACACAAATTCCTTTAACCAAGGCACTATTAAGTTCATTATGCCAAGAACCATTAATTCAAAGAACTCGTTTGATTTGAGTTGATAACTTTCAAAAAGTACCTCAAGGAAGAAGATTTTGAGGCTGAGGGCGATCAGCCGAGGAGAGCGACGGATGCGGCCGGCTGAGACGATAAGGACTGATACCGTTGTAAAGTAGAGGGGTTTGGTAGTGGCTGCTCGATTTTTTCCAGCATTACTTACATTGTGCTTCTGTTATAATTTTGCTGTTCATCTGATATTTCCTTTTTATATGGGTACGGGGGGATTTTCTCAATGGTAAGAAAATTGGACAATTAAATTGTAATTACAGGTTGGCTTCTAGAAAATCAATTCCATTTTTTGCAGTGGTATATTCAACTTGCACATCCCCAGTCAACAATCAGGACTTCTTAAACCCTCAACTCCTTCTATAGTAGGAAATGGCTTTAAAATCTATAGAAAGCATTGAAACATTTCAAATACAAGGGCATCCTTGTATGTGAGCCCCTCACCCTTGTCCTTCTCCAGGTGGTTTCTAGTATTGCTGGTCGACATTGAAAGTACAACACTATATTTCCCAATACCTTCTCTCGATCACTTGTTTCTTACAATTGCTGGACAAAATAATAAAATTGAATTGGTAAAATTATCTTTTCGAATCTTGAGTGGAATTTAAAGAACCGGTTTGAAATGGTTACCCGAAACATTCAGAATGTGAAATAAAGAAAAAGAAACGGAAAAAAAGGTGGGAACATGTAATAAGTCTATGATCATCAAGAAATAATTATGTCAAATCTTCCAATGGAAACACAAATTCCTTTAACCAAGGCACTATTAAGTTCATAATGCCAAGAACCATTAATTCAAACAACTCGTTTGATTTGAGTGATAACTTTCAAGAAGTACCTCAAGGAAGAAGATTTTGAGGCTGAGGGTGATCAGTCAAGGAGAGCGACGGATGCGGCCGGCTAAGACGATAAGGATTGATGCCATTGTAAAGTAGAGGGGTTTGGGAGTGGCTGCTCGATTTTCTCCAACATTACTTATATTGTGCTTCTGTTCTAATTTTGCTGTTCATCTGATATTTCTTTTTTATATGGGTGCGGGGGAATTTTCTCAACAGTAAGAAAATTGGACCATTAAATTGTAATTACAGGTTGGCTTCTAGAAAATCAATTCCATTTTTTGCAGTGGTATATTCAACTTGCACATCCCCAGTCAACAATCAGGACTTCTTAAACCCTCAACTCCTTCTATAGTAGGAAAAATGGCTTTAAAATCTATAGAAAGCATTGAAACATTTCAAATACAAGGGCATCCTTGTATGTGAGCCCCTCACCCTTGTCCTTCTCCAGGTGGTTTCTAGTATTGCTGGTCGACATTGAAAGTACAACACTATATTTCCCATACCTTCTCTCGATCACTTGTTTCTTACAATTGCTGGACAAAATAACAAAATTGAATTGGTAAAATTATCTTTTCAAATCTCGAGTGGAATTAAAAGAATCGATTTGAAATGGTTACTCGAAACATTCAGAATGGGAAATAAAGAAAAAGAAAGGGGAAAAAAGGTGGAAACATGTAATAAGTCGATAATAATCAAGAAATAATTATGTCAAATCTTCCAATGGAAACACAAATTCCTTTAACCAAGGCACTATTAAGTTCATAATGCCAAGAACCATTAATTCAAAGAACTCGTTTGATTTGAGTTGATAACTTTCAAAAAGTACCTCAAGGAAGAAGATTCTGAGGCTGAGGGCGGTCGGCCGAGAAAAGCAGCTGATGCGGCCGACTGAGACGATAAGGCCTGATGCCGTTATAAAGTAAAGGGGTTTGGGAGTGGCTGCTCGATTTTCTCCAGCATTACTTACCTTATATTTCTGTTCTAATTTTGCTGTTAATCTGATGTTTCTTTTTTATATGGGTACGGGGGGATTTTCTCAATGGTAAGAAAATTGGACCGTTAAATTGTAATTACAGGTTGGCTTCTAGAAAATCAATTCCATTTTTTGCTGTAGTATTTTCAAGATGCGCATCCTCAGTCAACAATCAGGATTCCTTAACCCCTCAACTCCTTCTAAAGTAGAAAAAATGGCTTTAAAATCTATAGAAAGCATTAAAATATTTCAAATACAAGGGCATCCTTGTATGTGAGCCCCTCACCCTTGTCCTTCTCCAAGTTGTTTCTGGTATTGTTAGTCGACATTGAAAGTACAACACTATATTTCCGAGTATCTTCTCTCGATCACTTGTTTCTTGCAATTGTTGGACAAAATAACAAAGCTCAATTGATAAAATTATCTTTTCGTGCTTCTTTCAATAGGTCCTTAGGGGCCATAGGAAATATTCTATTCTATCTTTGTTAAAGTAAAAGAATGTCGACTCCTTGGCTGCTACTAATGCAAAAACTTTTTCATCCGGCAGAAATTCTTGTCTTTTGGAACCGGGTACTGAAAGTTTTCAGAAATTGATGCAGTTCCTATATGGGAGATTGGGAGAGGGCTCTTGGAGAGACCTTTGTATACCATTCTGTACGGAATCATACCTAACTGGTTTTCAGGCTTGTCTGTGAGTTTGAATCTTGAGTGGAACTTCAAGAATCAGCTTGAAATGATTATCCGAAACATTCAAAATGGGAAATAAAGAAAAAGATAGGGGAACATGTAATAAGTCCATGATCATCAAATAATAATTATGTCAAATCTTCCAATGAAAACACAAATTCCTTTAACCAAGGCACTAGTAAGTTCATAATGCCAAGAACCGTTAATTCAAAGAACTCGTTTGATTTGAGTTGATAACTTTCAAGAAGTACCTCAAGGAAGAATATTCTGAGGCTGAGGGCGGTCGGCCGAGGAGACCGGCGAATGCGGCCGGCTGAGACGATAAGGACTGATGCCGTTGTAAAGTAGAGGGGTTTGTGAGCGGCCGCTCAATTTTCTCCAGCATTACTTACCTTGTACTTCTGTTCTTATTTTGTTGTTCATCATAAATTTTTTTTTATATGGGTGCGGCGGGATTTTCTCAATGGTCAGAAAATTGGACCGTTAAATTGTAATTACAGATTGGCTTCTAGAAAATCAATTCCATTTTTTTATTTTGTCTTTATTCTCAATTATTAATATTTAATGAAAATATTTGTCTTTAATTCTTTATAAATTTTTAAATAAAAATTAAAGTGTATTTCAATTAATTAATAGAATTATATGTTATATTGTTAATCATGTAAAATTAATTTGTTAAGACAATGTTCACTATAAGTTATTGACCGGGTATAACCCTATGACTTATTTAGTAGTTTTTGGATTAATCCATGATTAATTAGGTTGACCCAATATACATTGAAATTTTTGGCATTTTGATTACAATTAGTCAAGGGCCGCCCGATTTTTTCAGTTTTCTTGTGGCTTTTTTTTTTCGGAAAATAAGGCGATGAATTTCATAAAATAAAAGCATCCAGAATAAGTCACAGTTCTGAAAATAGAAGAAACACCAAGAAGAAAAACCCATGACACCTAACTAATCAAGCAACACTCCCGTCACCCTCTACATCCATCCAGACACTAATGGAACGTAAGCCTGCAATGTACATTATGGTAATTCTCTAATAGCACTTAAGCTTCCCTCCATCCACTACCTAACGTTGCATCCCAAAAAGTCCCTTGTCAGAAATACTTTGCCCATAACACTCTACTCAATAGCGCATTCGATCGAGTAATTATTCTCCAGCCCTGCTTAGCAAGTAATGCTAAATTAAAATCTTTCAAACCCCAGAACCCCAAACCCCCCTGCGACGTAGGCCAACATAATTTCCACCAGGCTACCCAATGAATGCGTTTCTCACCCCTCGAATGCCACCAGAAGTCAACAATAGCATACTTTAACTGGCGAATTAAGTGATTAGGTAATTGAAAGCATGACATGGCGTACGTGGATAGAGACTGTAGTACCGACTTAATCAGAACCCCTTTACCCACCTGTGCGAGTAACTTCGAATTCCATAAGTTAACTTGATCCCACAACCTATCACGTATACCTCTAAACAGTTCCCCCCTAGATCTCCCACTCGTCGCCTGTAAACCCAAATATCACTCATGAAATGCACCAAACGCATTCCCAAAACAATTGGTTATGGGACTTAAGAGAAAACATACTAAAGACAGCTTGCTTCACCTCAGCAGTAGTGAAATGCTCAGTTATGACAGGTTCATCTCCGCTGTGACCCGAGGCTGGATAGCTGATAGATACTCATTTATATGGGACTTTGTCGGTTGAGTAGAGCAGAAAATGTTACAAAACACTGAAGAATAATCCCTTGAAATTTATGTCTCACTCTCTTTCTACTCTCCCGCTTCATCGCACAGCCGAGTCAAAGTGTTCCACCATATTTGAGCCAACGCATATACATGAAAAAATTTGGCGTTTCTATCCCCATCTGCTAGCCAATGCGTCTTACTTCTTTATTGCCAATAAAGCCATAAGGTCTGTAATAATTATTATTTTATCTGTAATATCCTCTAGACCTGGTGACTGATCTATACCCAACAGTGGTATCAGAGCCCCGGGTTAAATCTCTGGCTCATTCGCCACAAAACGGTAATATTGTTCCTATCCTTATCTCCAGTATTCTATTACCTTTACTTTTATTCCCTTACCCCAAAAATCTTGCCACTGTCTTCACTTGGTCAGGCTTTTGAAGTCGTCGGGTATCTGGCTTGAGGGGTAGCTAAGGCTCCCAGTTATTGTGCTCAATATTCTGCTTTTATTTTTTTTATCTATATTCTGTGATTTTATTTTTTAAAAATGGCTGGATATAACCTGCAACCATTTGATGGTAAGTATGATTTTTCAATATGGCAACAGAAAATGAAAGGAATTTTGATACAACAAAAGGTGTTTAAAGACATTGATGGCAAATATGTTGAAAATATTTCTGAAGAAAAAAGACTTGAAAACGATGAATATGCTTACTCTTCCATTATTTTAAATCTGTCTGATTCTGTGAGGAAAGTTGGTAAACAAAATACCGCTAAAGAACTTTGGAAAAATCTTGAAGAACTTTATACTGAAACCTCTCTTCCCAGCAAATTGTTTCTGCTTATTTTTTAGATATAAGCTTGATTTATCTAAAACTATTGAAGAAAATCATGATGATTTTACTAAATTAATACAAGACATTAAGTTAACTAGAGAAAAATACATAGATGAGTATTCACCCATTGTATTGCTAAATGCTATACCAGTATCTTACGGAGGTGTAAAAGCTGCTATTAAGTATGGCTGGGATAATATCAATCTTGAAACTGTAATTAGTGGTCTCAAAAGTAAAGAAATGACAAATCAACCTAGCCAAAACCAAAATTAAGTTAATTATGTTAGAGGAAGAACTAAAAACAGGAACTTTAACTATAAGTTCAGAAAACACAATAAGAGTAGAAGTAGAAGTAGAGGAAGAAGTTCATCTAGGTCTAATATTCTGAAAATAAAAAGAGTGCTGAAAAACACAATTCGAAGAAAGACTTCAGATGCTATAATTGTGGAGGCATATATCATTTTGTTAAAGACTACAATTAAGTGTGTCATATATACTTATATATATTATTGAATGCTAGAGGAATGAAATAAAATTAATTGTGCATACATAATTGAGTGTGCCACAATTGCGACCAACAATTAGATAGCACACAAGCGGGCAGGTCTCTTCCCCATTTTCTGGTCTCCATCAAGGCCACAATCGAAGAACAAATCATAGCCAGGTACAAGGACGAGGGGAACAAAGTAAACCTTAAACTGTAAAGTTTACACAAACTAGAAGAGTTTTTTCAAGAACAAATTCATAGACGTCAAACAAAAACCCCAATTCAAAGTTACAAAAAAAAAAAGAAAAAAGAAAAAAAAAAAGAAGTGGACATCTTCTTCTTCTTCTCCAGAGGCTTAGTCTTTTTTCATATCCGAACAATCTTCACAGGAAAAATTGTAATTTACCTTCTTGTGATATGAGAAATGAGGAAAATACTTTATGCGAAAAAAAAATAGCAAATTATCTCATGTGTTTAAAAAAATGAAGCAAATTACCTCCCTATTAATAGTTTTGATAGGGGGTAATTTGCTTTATTTTTCAAAATACAGATGATACTTTGCTAATTATTTTTTCATAAGAGTTTATTTGCTCACTTCATATATCACAGGAGGTAAATTACATTTAACCCAATCTTCACAATTAGTTTTGATTTTGTTTGATTAGTGCACGTGGGAAGCAGACGAGGATAGGCTTGTAAATTGTCCTCATAAAATTTGTATAAAACAGATATCTCAAATCTTTGTCTGAATGGACTAGCCTAGTCGATAACTCAACCCACTTAATTTGGTGGATGAGTTATTCAAGTAAAACAGGTAAATAGACCCCAGCCTAATATATAAGCCCGAATCCCATTCAAACAAGCAAATGACCGTTTTTCTAGAATAAGACTAGTTATCCAATCTAATCCAAGTAAATAAATGGGCCTATATATAGGTCTTGCTAACAATATATTGTTAGGTATTTTATATTCTATCTATATGCATAAAAAGAAACCCTTTGTTTTTAAATATTATAGTAACATAATAACGTGTGTTTATCATAGGTACATTAATTAAAATTAGAAATAAAACCAAGTTACTGGTTTGTCATACAAACTATGAGTAGCTCAAATTAGAAAAAACTATGAATAAACCCTATCAGACGAGGTATAGTTGAAAATGAACTATGGGGCACTTATTTTTTACTGTCGATCACTTTTATTTAGTTGGAACCAATGTTAAATTTTTTTCTCTCTCCCCAATTTGAGTTATTTTCTACCACTTTCCTTTATATATTTTATGTTTTATATTATTTCAGAGTCATATTTAAATTATTTTGCACACACGTCCCCCGACCCAAAAATACTAAAAAATTACACATAAAAAGAAAAGTAATTTAATACTAGTTGATAAAAATAGATTACAAAACCATCTAACATTCAGAAAATGAAAATCCAAAAGAAATATCTAACTTTAGACTGACAAATGAATAGAGAAACCACCCCAAACCCAAACCCACACCCACACCAAAGAGAAACAGAATTATTTACCGAAAAAAAAAAAGAGAAACAGAATTCTACCAAAAAAGAGTAAACCAAAAATGGACCACCGGAAAATGTGTACTGATTCCACTTCTTCTACTCTGATTTCTCTCTATCTCCTCAATGATCAATTTTTAGATGCGCTCTTTCTTGGAGATTATGATAATAATTCGTTAGATCGGAAAATCTAGTGAATTATGTAGGTGAGCACCAATGCCAACAGCATTAGAACGTATGCTATGCCTTGATCTATCGCCGTTCCTGTATGAACAAACATTTGAAGATGATCGATCGAAAATACCAATCAAAAACACCGTATTTTAAATTGTATAAAATCAGGTTAGGTATAGAACAACGCACCATCGCTGGTGGCGAGGGGGGAAGGTGCGGGTGCAAATGATTTGACATCGGAGGAGGCAGCGACGGAGGGGAAAGCGACGGCGGCGGCCAACACCACTACGACAATCGCCGCCAAAGCTCTGCCGATCATCTCCATTTTATTTTATTTTTAACTACTTTCCACAGTAGTTATGATGCGATGATCAGAAAATGAAGAATATTTTTTCACTCCCTCTGCGGCGGATCGAAGGGTAGAAGCCGGTGGCCGACCGCAGAGAGAGGATCCTAAGCACGCTTTTTTCCCTTTTTTTTGGCCTTTTCGATCAAGTAATTGGAATTAATTTTAATTTCTTTTGGATGTTGATTTTGTTGAGGGATTGATATTTATAGATGAATGGGGTGGAGAAGAAGAAGAGGACGACCGTTATTCTCGTTGATGCATTTCAATTGTTGCCATCAATCTGTGATTATTTTGGGAGTTCTAAAAATGTCGGAGAAATTTTCAGCCTCTATTTTTTTTAAAAAAAATTAGTATTACCAGTTATAATGAATCATTCTAAACAGAAAAGTAAACATGTGATGAAGCTTGATGTTATAATGCTGAGGGTGTCTGCAATAATTTCTATATTTGTGGTGGAAATAACTATGAATATTTGTAAATATGAGTGTTTGGGAAAAAGAATTTAATATTTATAAGTTGCTAGAAATGTGTTTCAAACTTTTGACTAAAATTAATTTAATTTAAACAGTTCAAAAATAAAAAATATAAAATAATAACACTTTTTAATTTATTATCAGCAGTAAATTGATAAGCGCTTAAAATAAGTATTTACAAATACCCCTACTTGTTGAAAATAGTGCAAGTATTTTTTAGATTAAAACTTAATTATTAAGAATTTTTTTTTAATAATTCAACTATAGCTTATTGATTTGTGAAATAATTGTGAAAGACATTATTTAGGAAAAGAGGGTCGGATTAAACTTATTTAAAAAATATTAATAAGCTCATATATGTGTATTTAATATTATTGGAGAAAATGTTAGATCTTATTTTTAAAATAAGTTTTCATAAGTGTTTACATATAAATTAATCAAAAAGTTTAACGATATCGTGATTTAAATTGATGGGGTTGTAAAATTTAAAAATAAACTGGATATTCTTTTTCCGGTTCAAAGGATGTTTTAAATTCCCAATATTTTATTTTGAATCTTGTAAATTAAATTTATTTTTTTAAAGTTTTATCAATATATCTTATGAATTTTGGAATATATTACAAAATATTTTAGAAAACTTATGAATTCACGTTAACAGGCTTTTTTAAATTATATTGGAGTTAGATTGAAAGATATAATACCTTAAGTTATTTTACTGACAGGTTAATATACTCTATTTGGAACGATCGATCAATCAATGAAAATTTCATATTTCAATTAAAAATTAGAAAAAAATAAAGCAAAAGAAAATTCCCTAAATGATCAAGAGATGTACAACCTCAAATCGACATTCATCCAACACAACAACGCTCGCAAAATCATACAATCAACAAAAATGGCAGACTGGTGAACTGAACTCTTTCAGCACTTCTCAAATACTGTAGACTATAGAGTTTTTCAAGCAGAGTGGATTTTCCATCACACTTACTTCCAGATGTCGAACAAGCGATGCTGATCTTCTGTCACACTTTTCCTCAATATTACCGTAGAGGGATGCTTAAAGTATACAATTTATGTGGTGTGATTGTAGCGAGGCCAAAGGAAAGCACCCATGGCGAACCACCTTTTCTGATCAGCAGTGCCAATGGCCGGCAGCCCATACTGGGAGAGGAGGCAGTCGAGCTTCCACTCGGGCATGCTTTCATAGTCTTTTGCTGTGTACTTGGGATAGTGCAGAGGCATTTGGAAGTAGATACCGTGGCCACCGCACCTCTCTTTTCCCGGCTGGCGGCTGTCACCGCCTCCTTTCAGCAGCTCTGCTGAGGTTGAGTACTCCATGCTCACAACTTATTTGTTTTTGATCGATTCTATGGAAATGTTTGGGGCTGTGTTATATATAGAAGGCTTTGCGTGTAGAAAATGAATTCTTGAAGATCTTTTTCTCAAGAATATTTCACATATGAGTGCAGCCTACACGAGAAGTGATTAGGCCTTTGGATTAATTAGTCAAATAAACATGGAGGAAATTTTGGAGAATCGTGGCAAAATATTCTTGGGATGTTGGAATAATTGGCCTATCATTTTCCCAAATTGTATACCTATAATGTTGAGTATATAAAGGTTCTCTTCTTAATATTCCACGTGTACGGCTATTAGGTGAGATAGCAGGGCTGATTCTGGACAACTGTTTGCCTATTATATTTTAATTATACATAAGAAAGAACTGTTGATATCAAGGTTGCACGTCTCTTAGATGTCCCAGAAGTTGTCAAAGAAACATAAAAGTCCGAAAAATTTATTTCTAAGTTACTGATGATCCATCAGTTCTTGAAAAAGCAAAGTAGATTTTAGTATGACAAAAGATACCAGAACAAGCCAAAATTTTGATGCAGGCAATTAATCCGAAGTTTAAATATCTCTAACAAACTCAACCTTGAACAGGTCTATAGTGAGCAACGGTTACCACTTGGATCCAAGAGTACAACAGAAGGGTGCTTATACTGGTCGAAATGACCGAAGAAACTTAGAATTCAATCTTACATGTCAAAATAGAAGAGGCCTTCGCACAAAAGCTTTCTGATATAAGTGATCCAGTCATAGAAATGGTCGAGAAGAAGATATATACATTGGAGGGAGCAATAATAAGTTAAGTTGCGGAACCATTTGGGAAATATCTACATACCATGTTCTACGGAAGCCAAACCTCATTAAGGATGGAAAAAGGGGTCTTCTTCATTCTTGTAGATTTCAAATAATTGCTTAGAGTAGTGTGTTGCCAATTTTCTGCACTGCTCAACCCCCTTCACGTCGAATTCTTTCAGCTCTTCCACCGACTTCTTTACATCACCATGCGGATCTCCATCAGTGAGAAATTCAGCCAAGGCACTGCCACTGTAAAATTTAGAAAAGAAATGTTAGGGTTGGATTAGATCAATCCATAACCGCAGGTGACATAGCTTACAAAGAAACAATTGTTGGAGTGAATTAATAAACTAGATCAAGTTTCTAATGTTAACAAGCAACGGTTAGATCAGATACCAAATATATCTAATACTATTGATAAAACAGTCAATGACATATATTGCACTGATATCCAGACACTAAATATAAACACATAGAAACCTTACCTAAATGCATGAATTTGGCTGAACCCTCGTCCATTAAGGAGTATAGCTGATTTGCAAGATTTCTCCTCAGATGTTTGTTGGCGATAAAGAGCACATACTGCCTTCATGCATAGTTCAGGGCGTTTACCAAAATCAGCAAGCATATCTGCTTCATACTCCCACTTCATTTTGTCTTTTCTCCCCCTTCGAAGACCAGATATGACCTCATCATACTCCATACTACTCTCAGATACATGTTCTGAGTCACATGACCAATCACCCGAGGGCGTGTCAAGATTTTCACACAGATCTTCATGGTTAGAGAAGGAATCACTTTTTGAAACTTCTGAGGTGCTAACAAGAAATCCGCCCAAACTTTCACCTTCACTACTTGAATAATCCTCTTCTATATCATCTTCACACACAATGTCACTCATTTTTTCAGGGATTCCTATACTTTTTTGGCTTCCTGTGCTTTTATAAGAACATTTTCCTGAAACACCTTTATGTTCAAGATTTCCCACTCTAATTAAGCGTCGCCTAGGAGTAAGTTCCCTCCGGTTGTCCCCAGAACAAGAATCATCCACAGATCTTCTGTTCTGGAGATTATCTGAATTATGTGCAGACAGATGTTTACTCCTAAGTTTACAAATTGGAATATTGTCATCATTGTCGTTTTCACTCTCGCTAGTAACTATATAAGCAACTCCTCTCCTAACTTTTCTCCTCTTAGACGTTGGAATATATGGCTGTCTCCCAATGTAGCCAATGGTTTCCACTTCATCTATCTGGTGTTCAACAACTGCTGCACACCTATCTTTTGAGGTCAACTCCTTTTCACCAAGAGTAATTCCTAAACCAACATTGGTCGAACTTGAACTGCAGATCTGTTTCCCTCCCTTATTATCAACATTGGGTAAATGCACATCAGTAGTGTCAAGATCATCGCTGCTGTCACTAATGCCAAGTAGAACAAAAGGAGGTCTACCACCTGGTGTTGAGGGAGAAATATTCTTATGTGGCCTCCGGTCTGCAGCAAAGTCCAAGCATTTTCTAACTCTCGACTTTAATTTATTTTGGGGCGGCCCTTTAAATACATCACCACCTATATACCGCATAGACGATGGCGTATTAACTGGAAGGTTGCCTGCCAAAGAAGAGCAGACACGAAGACTATGAAATGCAATATGCCCAAATCCAAAGCACAGCAACTAAGCAGATAGATATAACAATGAAGGAATGTACAAATTATGTACCAACTAAATGTTGAACTTCATTTGCATATGTTTCTGGCAATAAGAATACCTGTTGCATCCTTATCCTCATTCGCTTTATTTTCGGTTTCAGCCCGCACAACTGATGGACCACCTAGGTCAATTGTCTTGGCTTGATACATCTCGGGCAAACCCGAACCCGTTTTCATCATTCCTGCAGACAGTCTCTTCTCCAACTCCATCACTTGCAACTCCAGTTTTTTACATTTCACTTTCCAAACTTCAACCTCGCTTTCAGCCTTTCTCTTCTCACACTCCAAAACATTATTTTCGATCATCAACTGTGTAACCTTGTCTTCCTCCTCACCATTTCCATTGCTCTTCTCAAGCTCTTGGTTCCTTTCCTTCAAGACTCTAAGTTCATCCTCAAGTTCGAGCTTTTTCAGTTCCATTAAACCAACCTTACACTCTAGCCACTCAATTACAGCATTTTTCTCCCCCATACCTATTTCTAAAAGTCCACATTTATCATTAGCTTTTGTTAATTTATCTTGCAATTCCAAACACCTAATGCACCCCTCATATTCTTTATTCAGTACCACTCCACTATCTACAAAGTCCTTATTTTCTGTCTCCAACGATGCTCTCCTCTTATCAACTTCCATTCCGGCATTCCAAAAACATAAACCCTAATTAGCAAAACATAAACGAAAAAGAACAAAACTTTGTTAGAATTTAAGCAATTAAAATGAAACCCATCTAACCAAACGCTGCATCGAAGCAAGAAAACTGCAAATAAAGTAACTTTCCCCAAATCTCTGGCAGAGATTCACACAAAATTGAAATGAAAATTGTGTGAACCGAAAAATAACCAAACATTTTATAAATAAACATAATATTAAACCAATTCTTCAGAAAAACACAATTACGAACGGGAATATGGAATTCACAGAACTTACGACGAGAAGAAGTGGGACGCAAGATCCCTAAGAGCAGCGGATATGGAACGACGTGGCCCACCACCGGTGCCGTTTATCTGATTTGTAATATGAACCGGTTGCTATTGTCAGATTTGTCAGTTACACTATGTTGTTAGCGTCGATCTGTCGAATTTGGGCATAGATTTCAGAGAATTAGATCAAAATCTTATACTATAAATTAATTTAAATAAATTATGAATTAAATAATCTTATAATATTAATGATGCTGCCTCTTTTATTTGAAGCTTATGGGGTATTATTTTACCTTTTCACATATATAATTCAATTTATTAATAAAGAAAAGGATAAAATAGTTTTTGAAATTGCAATAAAATGGGATTTCGAAAAATTGATTTTAGTGTACAACATTATAAGATATGACCAAAATCTTCATAACCAAAATGTTATAGATGTGAGGTTCATGGGTTCTTGCTGTAACGTTTAATATTGATATAGTACAGATTTTATATGTATGAAACATGATTTCAAATTTTATTATTTTTTTATTTATATAAATTAGTACATACACAAGTTATCAATGATTGGATTACATATGATATCGTCATGATATGGTAATCTAATAATTTATGATTATGTAGGTATAAATTTATATGGACGATATTAAAATTTTTTAAAAAAATAAAAAGAGAGAAACTGAAAAAGATGAAATTAGTGAGATATCAACTCTAGTGAAATATATGTTTAATGATGAGATAATTTTACACAGTACAATAGATTTGATCAATGTCCAAAGAGAGGAGGTAGCGTGACTTGTAAGAATTATGGTATTAAAAATTTAAATGATTGTGAATTGGATATTATTGATTTTAATAGAATTACAATATGAGCGGTTCTTTTAATTAAATGATCTTGAATTTCATTTAATAGATAATTTATCAGTATTCCGACTAAAGAAATACAATACCCAATTTGTTGCAGTGGCTGAAATCGAAATTATCCAAATTTTCTATATCAAGAGAAAAAAGTAGAATCACAATATATGGAAAATGGTCCAATTATTTGAATTTGAATGGAAGCAAAATTTGAAAAATGAACTTTGGTTGAAGATCATTATAAGTGCCGAAGGGACCAAAAACACAAGTAGACATTCTTGAAAAATTATGTGGGCCAATCTATACATGAAGTGCTTTAATTTACAATTTGCCAACCACTCTCCCTCACCAGTCTCCATCACACTCTCTCTCTCTCTCTCACTCATGGTAATAGGAGGAAGAGTTAAATAACCTTATTACCAACAAAAGTAAGAAAGATTTGTACGGTGTCACTGTCTGTCTCAGTCGACAAAATTAAAGATGAAGAAACAAAGCGAATCCCGCCAAGCAGAAGAAAACAGGCGACGTTGTCCAGATTATTATGCTGCAAACAGCCAAAAACAAAGTAGGTACATATATATATGTGTGTGTGTGGGTGATGATGTGGTTTGTTGCATAAAAGAGAGAGTTGTGTGGTTTCCATGTGTTGTTTTCAAAGGGGGCCTCCGCCTACCAAACTCGCGTTTCTGCTTTTAACGCTGCCGTGCCTCTGCCTCTGCCTCTGGTAGATACATCAATTAACCACGCATTTAAGGTAGCCTGCAATTTCGTAATTGTCTCTCATTCTTGAATATTCATGCATTTAAATTTCAGTTCTCATTTCATTTCTCTCTCCTCAATTATGTATATATATATGAGTGTGTAAAAATGTCGGAATATGCATGTATTTGCATGCGTATGTAATGTAATATGATGGCTGCTATAAATAAAGAATTAAGAGTGATAAAAGTGCTAGTAACATTAAACTCATAATTTCAAACTTATTCATAGAGTAATAAATCTGATGAACTCGTGATTTCAAACTTATTCATAAAATAATAAATTTGATTATTAATTCACATTATTTGACATCAACGAGGAAACAAGTGGGGCCGGTTGGGGGGGGGGACTGTGGAGGTATGGCAGAGGCCGGGAATCGAGCTGCTAACGGTGCAACTGATAGGAGGCGAGGGATTGGTGGAAGAGAAGAGTCATTATTTAGCAGTGATGTATTAATAATGCAAGACAATGCATCATACATTTCTTGGGACTCTCTTTAATAAATGGTGTGAAATGAATGAGGAGTTGGGAAAGCAGAGGGTAGAGGTCCCTCCACATTTACTAACCCCCTTCGTTTCCAACTTTGTCCCACGCATACCAATTAATATGTCTTACGAGTATTGCAATATCTGATTGAAAGAACCGTTATTGAGACTTGGTTCCGGCAGGCCACTCCCCTTTTCCCACACATATGTATATAAGTGTATAGAATTCGTGTTCTAGTGAGGTTTATTCCACAATTTTATGCAATATGTCAAAACATAAGCAATTGTCATAAAAGGCAATACGAATTTACTCGCAAAACGCACAACTTAATTTGCTTTTATTCCTCTATTTCAATTCAAAGAAGTATGCTTGCCTACAATTTTCTTTACCAACTCTCCCAGAATGTATAAGTTTAGGAAGATTTGTATAAGAGACAACGTGCTGCAGTTGGCATCCCCAACAGGTGGGAAAATTGTTAAGAAACCAACTAAAAATTTCTCAACTTTTTTGGAATAATCAGCAGTTACCCTCTATTATGTAATATATAGTTGTCTTGGGGTAAACAAAACTACCTACACATACCCCGCACATGCCTACTTGAGTTGTCTCTTGCCTAAGCCTGCAGTTGTTCACCAAGCCTTGGCCTTTGCCTGCTAAAACCTATCGATAGTGTACACACCATTAGGCCGTCCTACACAAACCATCTAACATCCTATCGGGCTTTATCCATGTGCACAACACCTGACCGTCTCGTACATTGACATTGAGCACCATCGATATTCGTCCACCATTTTCTACAATGCCTGATGCACTTGATTAGTCTCAGGCTATCGAGATAATAGCAAAAGTACTCACACGATGCTAAGAATCCCCCCTAATGATGCCCCATCCTACCTCTAAGGTCCACATGTCCGTCCATAATGGGTCAAGCCATGCACCATCAACCAATGTTTCCCTACCATAGTTTGGGTTTCAAAATTGGCTTGGGCTGGCCCATATATAGCTGGGGAAATTCTAATCCAACTCGATTCGATTAAATTTAAATTAATTATATGACGAGTACAATACACTTATCGTATAATTAGTATACAGTTGGATCAAAGATATGAATAAAAACTTTCCTATATAGCATGTAATTAAAGTACTTAATTTAAGTTCCAAAAGGGATATGATGATGTCATAGAAAACAGGGGATCATTCATCCTCATAAATGGCATTTTCGAAGTGTCCGTTTCCTGTCAGAATTTGCCTTAAACTAATGGCCACTCTGCGCTGGCAAAGTATTCAAATCTTTGCATACTTAAGAATTACTGTGTACCTTAAACATAAACCAGCTTGAGATGACATTAAAGAAAGAGAAAAGGTAATAAGAAAAAGGATATATATTCCAAGGTAGAAAGAAAGCTCGAGAAATTGCCAATTAGAAAATGTGTTGGATAAAAATACACAAACAGGTTGACGTCATTTTCTTCGTTCAGAACGCACTCCCATGCAGCACCAGCACCAGTTGCTCTTGTTACCTATATTAATTACTGCAAGAGACTCTCTCTCTCTCTCTCACACACACACATACACACACAGAGTCCATATGTAATAATTATGCAGAATCGTACTGTGAAAGAGAGTAAATGTAAAATAAATCATGAAATTGATACGTGAAATGAATTCGAAAAACAATGTAAGATCGGGGTTGGCACGGACATGCCGTGTCTGCTCATTCAAAGCCTAGCTATCTTCTCCAACCTCCCCTTCCTCACACACACAACTTGCGCATATTGCTTCCTGCCCCATCATCATCACCATCGCCCTTAATTTACTCTCCACCCTCACATACACATGCATACATGCATATATATACATGGGTATATATTTTTTAATGTACTACTTTGTCGTTTTTGATGAATTTAAGTTACTGCTGTAATAGATTCATGTTTCAAGCTTTACTTGTACGTACGTTAGACCAGTACACTGGCAGTCACTTTACCATGGTCTCATAGGATTAATGTTGTTTTTCAGTGGACTGTTAATGCTCTAAGTTTCTTGTTGTTTGCTTGTATATATACGCATGTTAGAGATGAAGGCAGACCAAGTGCCAGTCTGCAAATTATTACAATTGATAACGGGACGTATGCATGCATGTTCAAATCTTGAATTTCAATGAATTGATTAATTACAGTTAACCAATACTGCGTTTGTATTGATTTAATTACTTGAAGTCAAGTATTTCAGATTCACAGTAATTAATGAATCCTCTGAATTTGTTTGGATAATTTAAGATTCAAAGAATTTCAAAATACTTAAAACTCTAAACTTGAATTATATAATTTTGTTAAATAGTGTGATGGATTTCGAAATTCTCAACGTCAGAGTATTTGAAATACATTTTTCAAATCGTTCGAATCCATCAACCAAAAATCAATTGTCTTATTTAATTCATTGAAGCTGCCACCAGTTTTTAATATATAAATATTGGCTAGCTTATTTAATTCATTTGAAGCATTCATCACCAACTGTGAAAGATAGCACTTTACAGTTGATATGATCTTAATAATTACATGAGCGCTGCATGCCGGAATAACTACATATATCGACAGTTCCGCATTTAGGGCCTAATTAAAAATGGGTAAGGGAATGCAGGAATAACACTGAAGATTCAACAAATACTTCCTTTTGTACCCATATTCAATGTCTACTACTCATACTAACTGTAACTCATTCATCCTTGCACAATACAAACTCATCAAGAAGCAAGGAAAACAGCTTAGTTATATATAGCTTTCATTGTAAAATAATATTACATCTCGTATTTTACGTAATATGCACTTATTACACATCGTGATAACCTACGTCTATGGATAAATATTTTTATACTTAAGTAACGAAACATAAATATTGTATGTATGTAACATCTAGATACTAAACGAAACACTACTCAATGTCGAAATAATCATGTATAGTTGAAGTAAAATAAGAATAGCAGAATTACAATTTTGGTCTTGTAATTATAAGACACTAGTATTTTTTGTCATGTAACGTACTCTATTACACATTTGGTCGTCATTTCTTAATGAATTTAGAACACAACATCTCACATTTGTTCATTTTTTGAAAAATTTAGTCACGTGTTAACAATTTTAGTTTTCTTCCCACTGGAGCAAATATCATTATTTATCACCAACATTGTCAACGTAGGACCAAATTTGCCATAAAAATAACAAAATATAAAATGCTCAAAGCTAAATTTGTTGAAAGAATGACTAAATATATTAATAGAAGTAGTTATATAACCAAAAGTGCTACCAGCCTATAGTTATAGAATAAAAAATGTAATTTTGCCGACAAAAAATTACCAACCCTAAATTTATCCCAATTAATTATTAGAATCCTTTCTGATTGGTAAAGTTAAATTCCCATTACATACGTCATTATCAAGAATTGAGAAGGTACACAAGTCATTTATATAGGTATAGCCATTACTCTATGCCACAAACCACACTGTCTCTCCTCTTGAGGAACAAAACCCTCTAAGGATCCCCACTCTTTTCATCTGCCCATAGCCTTTTCCACTCCAATGTCACTCTCTTCTCACATTTCCATGTGATATTTCCCAACCCCACTCACCCCCTCAAAATCCAACTCTATAAGTCTCTAAAAATCATCCATATCTACAACCAAAAAGTTATAAGCCCACAACCCCATCTGAATTCTGAAAGAGTATTGATGGTGATAGTTTGGTCCCTTTCAAATCAGCTCATATAACAATTTCTTGGGCCCTTCTAGCTTCTACTACTGTTTTTTGGCTTTGTCTTCTTGGTATATCCAGACAAGCCAAACACACCTTTTTTCTTTCTTCGTTAATCAGTCGACGTTTCTTGAATCTCTTCTTGCAGCATTAAAGTTGTGTTTTTTGACTCTTGTTCGAAAATGGATGGTGAGAATTTGTCTGAATTTTTCGAGGAATCTGACTTCTGTGATCATGCTACTAATTTCTCCAGTGCAGATGATATTTTTAGTATTCTTGAAGCTTTTGAAGGAGCTTCTGATTATAGTAAGCTGGTAGCAACCCCGCTGGGAGATAACTCAGCAACCGGTCTAACTGCAGCCTCATCAAAAGATGGAGAAGAATCAAATGAAAGCTTTGAGTTCCAAAAATCAGCTTATTACAATACTGCTTTCCAAGAGTCTGAGACCGAGCTCGAAGCTGCTTCACCAAAAAGTAAGAGACAGAAGCTGAATGCTGCAACAGCTTCTGCTTCTAATTCGGATGAAGGGCAGCAGAGAAGTTCTCACATAACGGTGGAGAGGAACCGGAGGAAGCAGATGAACGAGCATCTCTCGGTGCTTCGCTCGTTGATGCCTTGCTTTTATGTCAAAAGAGTATGTCCTCGTCAGCTTTAGCTTTTGCTGCTGCTTAAGTTGAAGTAGGTTAATTTCCTGTACTTATCTTGACATTTGTAGCACAAATAGTAGGTGCAAAATGTGTTCTAGCTTATTGCTGCTCGTATCTGGGATGAGACCGTTATATCGTCCTAAATTTCGTGGTACTTTTGGTAAATGATTCATGTGACATGATGTCTATCTTGAATCTCATGGCCTACAGATGTATACCTAAAACAAATTCAGATATTCTTGTCTTACATAGTTATAATGTCTTTGGTTTGTCGTAAATTGGTTACTAGAGGTTGTACATTCCGATTTTCATATGACATGTAATATCAATGTCGATCTTGTAATGTGTACTCTTGTTTCTTAGGGTGACCAAGCATCAATAATTGGTGGAGTAGTCAATTACATCAATGAGTTACAACAACTTCTACAATCCCTCGAAGCCAAGAAGCAACGAAAAGCCTACACCGATGTTTTAAGCCCTAGGATCCTCTCAAGCCCGAGACGTTCGCCACATCCCTCACCCCTCAGCCCACGGAAGCCACCATTGAGCCCAAGATTGAGCTTGCCCGTGAGCCCGAGAACCCCCCAACCTAGCAGCCCCTACAAGCCTAGGCTGCACAATCTGCAGACTTCAGGCTACCTCAATTCTCCATCTCTTTCAAGCCCGGTCGAGCTTTCTCCTTGCAATTCTTCCACTTCTTCCAATGTTATTGACAGCATTAATGAGCTCGTGGCGAGCTCGAAATCAGCTGCAGCTGAAGTTGAAGTGAAGTTCTCGGGCCCGAACCTACTGCTTAAGACAGTTTCCCATCGCATTCCCGGCCAAGTTGTCAAGATAATCTCTGCCCTGGAAGAACGTGCCCTCGAAATCCTCCAAGTTAACATCAACACCGTTGATGAAAGGATGCTGAATTCTTTCACAATTAAGGTACAAATTATGCAATATTGCATGCAGTTTAAGTTCATCTTTCTTACTTACACCTGCATACAAACGCCCCCCACCCCACACAAGCACACACAGAGACAATAGCTGATGTCTTGGATCTGTCAAACAGTACAAGATTCCATAAAAATCCAAGCAGATCATGAACAACTGCATATATTCATGTTTTTCTCTTAAAAATTTCTTCTGAGTGAAGACAAGTACATAGTTTTCCCCGAGATGGTCTAATTGACAAGCTCGAAATAGTACGAAAATTCTGGGCCAAAGATAGAACACGACATGATACACCCAAAGTCGCTTTGATCATTAAAACCCGTTTTCAAAAGAAACGATAATGTACTGTGAATTTCACTGACTGGGTCGTCTGCCATTGACATGTACATTTCTTGAAAACAACCTTTTACCGCACATGTTTTTACCGCAAGTACTACTATTGTTTGACTTCTTGTATGAAAATTATGGTTAATAGTTGAATCAAATTAGTCATATAATAATTACATTATACTTATCATGTTAGTTGAATCAAATTAGTCATATAATAATTACATTATACTTATCATGTCATATAATTAATTTATTTTTTTAATTGTATACTAATTATATATAAATATATTACATTTATTATTTAATTAATTCTAAAATTGATTTGAGTTAGAATTTTCGATCCTTGTAACACAACCGAAATTTTGTTTACTTTAATGCTGTTTGAAGTTAATTAGATGGGACCCTTTTCTTGGCTTGTTTTGATAGATTGGAATAGAGTGCCAGCTGAGTGCGGAAGAATTGGCTCACCAGATTCAGCAGACATTCTGCTAACACGTAGAAGCGCGATTGTTCTTGGAAAATGCGACAATAAAGCAAATGTGGGAAAGTAACTATTAACCACCACTGCTGTTTAATTAGTGTTAACATGTAGTAAGGATGTAGTCGTAGATTAATTAATCAGACATGGCTGCTTTGTGTTTTGACGTGACTTTTGTGCTTGCTGTGAACCTTTTCATATTCAGCTCTTTAGCAATCCTACATGAATGTTTTTGTTTCTAATAAGGGCTCTTTTTCTTAAGGTCAAAAAAATTGTGGAAAACTCAATATGCTAGATTTTATCCTATAATTTTAAAAGAATTCATGTATTAAGGACAAAAATTATCAGAATTTGCTCAAATAATTAGAAAAGTATAATGACACGCACGTTACCATTTTAATTGGTGCATTTTTTCAATTATTTTTGTCATTAACGCGTGAATTTTTTTAAAATTACAGGACAAAATCATCAAAATGGATTCGTCCACTATTAAGATTATTATCCCCTTATTTATATTACTAAATTGAAATTTTTCTCGATAATAAGAAAAATATGAAATTCAAAATTCTTACTATTCGACACAGGAATTAAGATGTTGTAAATCCATGGCCAACGAGGTACAAAGCTTAATTTCTACTCTTTCTTACAGTCCACTAACTATCACCTGCAAGAAACTAACCAAACTAATTAACCTTAATTAACGCAAATATCAAAATTGTACAAACAAATTAAATTTCCAACTCATGTCTTACGAGAACAAAATTCTTGCTAAATACCGACCTGCTTGTCTAAGCTTTATTCAATATCTTTTCCTTTCCTTTTAAAAGAAAAAAAGAGTTTAATATTTAAGGATAATATCCCGGATTCCCAAAGCTAAAATTCGGGTCGAATTCTGATGACCCGAATGGGAAGTTTGCACCAACGGTAGGGGAGTTGGTGGCAGAAGTCACAGCTGCAACAATTGGGCTGAGTTCAGACTCTGACGTGTGGAAATTGGGAATTAATTCTGTATAATTATCGTTGGTGACATTCATCGAAATCGGGTAATAATCCGACCCGGATGCTGCAGGGGACAACAGATTAGGCGAATAATTTCCTATAACATTGTCGGGGTTAATGGTTGATGATGAAGGGAAGTTAAATGGATCCAACGGTGGGTTTTCCTCGGTGCCTAAATCATGGGTTATAACTCTAAGACTTGTTTGGATCTTGAAGAGTGGTTCTGGACCTGGTTGACGTTGCTGGTTTTGTTCGGACCGGGCTCCTAATTGGTGCGGGTTCTCGGATAGGGAAAGTGGGTTCGGGTCGGGCATGGATGCTGTGCATGGGTTGATGGTATTACTTGAATTTGGACGTGGGTTGCACGTGTGCTTTCTTTTGTATGTGATTTCGAAAATGGTCGGGTCATCATCGGATCTTTGGACCTGTTTTGTTGCCATACAGCCCTGGCTGTGCCTATTTGTGCATCTGTAGTACCCTCTGCAAAATCAACAATTTTTCGATGATAAAGGGTCCAACAATCTAATTCATACCAATTCAAACCCCACACATTGAGAAAAAATAAATAAGTAAATAAAAAGACTATAATATTTGTGGGAAAAAATAAATAAGTAAATAAAAAGACTATAATATTACATTGAATTGTTAATGAGGTTTAATTTAATTAGCGGGGTTAAGGTCCAATGATTAAAAAGTCAAAGATTCGATCCCATCAAATATATAAATATTGATCTCCTTTGAGAAAATAATACTTTTGATTTCATGACACTTTTTTTGTTAGATATTTTTAACAAAAAAATAGCAGCAGCCATTAGGGCGTTCTTTCTTTTGGTCTCATACATTACGATCGATCCCATAACTTTCAAAAGATAGCACTTTTGGTCCTATGCATTTAACGACCACGTGGTTTTTTTCGTTAAAACGTAAATATATCATGAGACCAAAAGTACTACTTTTTAAAAAATACGCGACCAAAAATAATAATCACGTAATCGATGGGACCAAAGTGAAATGACCCTATGTTACGAAACGAAAAATGCTCTTTTCCTGTCTACTTTAGTTATAATTTTTTGTCAACTATAATAGTAGTTATCAGTTAGTTATACATATTTGACATTAATAAATTTATTCGATTGTTTGTTGAAGATTGAAATTTATAAAAAATAATTATATTTAAACCCCCTCACTATTGCTCTTTTACACAAACCATCCCTACCTTTTGAACAATTATAAAAATTATCCCTAACAGCCTTTAAACCCCAAAATTGCCCTTGTTGATCAGGTCAAACTTTAATTTATTTTTTCAATGATAAAAATATCAGCAGGATATATATTTATAATTATCAAAAGGTAGAAGGGGTATCAAAATAATGTATAGGGGGATTACTTTAACACTCTCTACCTTTTGGTAATTTCAAAAACGCCCTAAGAGCTCTTTGTCATTGAAAAAATAATTTAAAGTTTTGACCTAGTCAACAAAGGCATTTTTGAATTTTAAAAGTCGTCCAAAGGTTGTTTCTGTAATATTTGAAAAGACAGGGATGATTTGTGTAAAAAAAACGATATATGAGGGGTATAAATATAATTGCCCCTGATCTTCTATTAAGACATTGACTAGGAAAGTAGAAACCATTTTAAAAGAAATTATTCAGAAACAAATGGATCGATTTGTACTTCAGGAACAAACATAAAGAAATTGCTCACTTTTATCTTAAAAGGTAAATCAAGTGTCTCAGATTCAAATTATGCCAAAAATATTTTTGGCTATCGAAATAAAAAATAGATAAAAATAAATTGCGTAGGACAGGAATTTGAACCTATGTCAAAGGTTTAG
The DNA here is from genome assembly GCF_000512975.1 of Sesamum indicum. NCBI lineage: Eukaryota > Viridiplantae > Streptophyta > Magnoliopsida > Lamiales > Pedaliaceae > Sesamum > Sesamum indicum. The sequence goes on along the minus strand of NC_026148.1, from coordinate 9,295,907 downwards.
AAGAACTCTGTCCTATGCATTAGACAATGGAATGCAAACTTATCAAATAAATAAAAAAGCAAAAATCAAATTTACTGCAACAGTCAAAATTTTCAATACAAGTTTGAGCAAGACTCGAACAAGGACAAGGAAGCGGTAGTTGCGAATTTTAATACTACATGCATGCCCAATTAATTAAGCGCGTATTATCATTATTATGAGTAAATGTGAAGAATAGTGGTCCACGTTAACGCGCTCTCAGAAAATTCTAAACTGAACCTTGTGCTTTTTCCTATGATTACTCCACTTTTAATTTCCTAATATAATATGTTACAACTTTCTTGCCTCATTAAACTTTAAAGTACCATCACCCAGAACCAACTATTATATGCACGTTGTAGAAAAGTTTATTTAATTGGGTAAAATCAAGTCCCCTAACTATAAAGTCATTGGTTCAAATTTTAATGTTGTGTTGATATTGATTTATTTTAATAATAATTATAAATTTAATTTCGTACAAGAAAATTTTAATTCAGATTGAATTTGGACAAATGATATGTAAGATTGTTAATAATTAAAACTTAGAATGCAGTTGCAATTCCTGACCTGGGATGTTTTGCTCCCAGGATGTCTTTCTGGCCGTACTTCCTCCAACCATAGCCATCATCCAGTTGACCCTCGATTCCTATTCCTTCCCACACTTTCACTTTCTCCGTCCACTTTTCCGCTGCCTTTCTGCAAATACATAAACACAAAACATCATTAATTTACACTCATCACAATCATAACCATAATTACAATTCATACATATAACTGAACATCTAGAAATATATCCAAATTAACCTCTTCCTAGAAGCCTGATCGGAATCATCACTGTGAGGACTGCCGGGAGAATCCGACACCGTCAGCGCTGGCCCCTCGGAACCACCGGGTCGGCTAAACTTGAGCATGGAGAGTGCTTGGTCGTACGAATTGAGAATTCTGTGGAGCAAAAAGTCCCGAGCTTCGTGGGAAGAGGAGTGCACGTTATTGAGATGGATTTGCAGCTGCTCCGCCAGTTCCCTCCCTCGACTCAGCTCTTTCACCAGATCCGCCGGGGAACCCTCCATTTCCAAACCGGATAAAAGGGACTCAAACGGGATTAAAATTGTTGTGAAACAACGAGCACGACCTCGAGCATTGGAAGAATAAACTAAGAAGCTCAAAGTTGCCTCCCTGTGGAGTATAGTTTAGCTGTGCAGTTTCTGAAATCATGCAAATTATAATTAGAGAAGAGGAGGATGAGATGTGGATCAATTATTTCTAAGTTGATGAAAACTAATTCTTTGTAAATGTGAAAAGTTGATGAAGAAAAACAAGTGTGGATGAGGAAATGAGGTGTGAGTTGAGGATGTTTTGTATATCTGCATATATATATATAGGAGGGGGTGGGGGTGGGGGTGGGGGGTTAGTGTTTGAAAGGGGAAAAGGGAGGGAAAGACAACAAAGAGCGGAAGAAGAATAGTATGGAGTTTTGACTGAGGAAAATAGAAGTAGAATAGAAGCAAGTGATATTGTTGTTTGGGGTGGACTAGACTGGTCTTTGGTCTTAGGAATTTGTATTTTTAGCAAATTAAGTCAAATGCTGACCCCTTCAAACTTATCATAATTACAATTCCTACCCACACCCACAAACAACTTTTAACATAAAAGTTCTAGAAACAACGATCTCAATTTTCTATTGATATAGAATTAATATTGTGCTGATATTATATATATTTGCAGTAAAAGGTTCAGACTGTTTGAATCAACAAAAAAGAAAAGACAGATCTGCACTACACTAATTGATCATAGGAAGTCCTAATTTGACATGTTAGTTAGTAGAACATGCTACAATTATTAAGAATTAATAAAACATCAAAATAATCCCTAATTAAATAATATGGATACATTCTGGTCTATCTAGCTAAATTAAGTGAAGAGTAAGAGTTGCGAGCTGTCGATATTGGCAAAATTGAGACCCTATAACTTTAAAATTGTAGGTTTGAACTTTATCAATGTGTGGGATAATTCTACTTTAATAATAATATTAATTAGATATAATTATCTTATGTTGACAAATAATACATGATTGTTATTATTGTTAGAATCTATTACATATTAATATTTAATATTAAATTCAAAGGAAAAAAAAAAAAGTTGGCCGTTGATTGACCGTCCAAAAATTCATTCCCATACCAAACCAACTATGTGTGCGATTGATGATTATAAGGATATTATAAGAGGAGTATTATAGTAATAGATTTAATGCAATTTATCCCGTATCATATTGTAAATGCGTAATTATTTATTTATAAAAAAATAATTTTAATATATCTCTCTATATTTTTTAAAATAGAATAATTTACCTTTATATTTAAAGAGGTAAAATACTTTATTTTAAAAAAATATATAAATATATATATATATATTTTTATATAAGAGGATAATTTATTCGTTTACAATATCATAGAATTTCTTGCATTTTTTGTTTTAGTAATAGTTGTAATGCATTTCGATGTAGTCAAGATTCAGAATTTGTGTATGTATATATTAGTATGGTTGAGGGGAATGGGAGAGAAAAGATGAAGTCAGAGATGAAAGATGCGATTCTACTGAATTCGGACTTTAGTTGCTAGTAATTATTGTGAAGACTGAAGAGAAAGGGAATCGAATCTTCAAACCTCGTTACGCGTAGGTAGGAAACAGTACTGTACCCAACGCTGGACTGTAGACTATGATTAATAAATATAATTTTCATATTACTAATAATTTTGTGATGACGTGGTCTGACACATCTTCCCAGTTTAGGGGATATATTTAAAGGGCGCGGTCAATTTTTTTTAATCAAATTTCTCATAAATATAAATATTATTTGAGATGCATAATAATTTTAAGGATAAATTATAAGGGACTTTTTTAAAATTTATTGTAATTATAAATATATTTTTGTTAGATAGAAAGTAATATAAAAAATAAATACTAATTATAATTTTTCAAATCATGAAAAGTATGAATAATTTTATACTAAAACTCAAGAACGGTAATGTAATTATCCTTTATTTAAAATATCGTGGGCAATTGATACGATCAAAAATTAAAATTTTCCACTTCGAGATGGGGTAGGCTCCAAAATTGAGGGAGAAGAGAAGATTTCTATTAAAATTGTTAACTTGCCTTTTCCATTCCTTCACCTTCTCTTAAATGGAGAGGATTGTTGGTATGTTTGTTTCCTTGTTTTTTTAAGATCATCCTAAGAGTGGCATTAATCTATCATAAGCATATCTATTACATACATACATATATATATATAAGTAATAAGGGATACTAGCAGAGGGAATATCTATGTGGGCTGGCATTATTTTATAGCTAGATTGGGCCATTCTGTTGGGCCTAATTGTTGCCATAAGGTTTTGGGCTAGGGTCTTTGAAGCCTCATATTTTTCTTGGCCCATGTCATATCGAACCCAAACGAGAAGACTTTAGTAAATGGCTGTAATCAGGCAACGATTCGATTCCGAGCCTATCGATGAACACAAGGTAGGTCCCACCACCCTGAGTCATATATTTAACCCAATAGCTTGCAACCACGTTTCCCGATCAATATCCATAAGCTCTTCCGTATTATCTCCCAACCCGTATGCTTCCATTCTCTACTAGAGTAACTAGACACGCAAGCACTTCACTCGTATGATCCTAGCCTACGGCATATCCACGTCACCACATTTTCTTCCTCAGTCCACGTGGAAAGCTCGCTGGCCGTTAGGATTCGGCTCCCAGTTCGCAGCCGTAGATATTTATAGCAGAAAAGCTTGTCGATGCCGCCAAAATTCAAAGCTGTATAAATTATTTGGTGAATTGAAAATCTTCTTTTCAGTTTGAATTCTGATTTTCCCACCATTTTTCGTCCTATTGGATTGATCGCCGGAGTACTGTGTCCCGTTGGTAAGCTCAGCTTCGTGGACTCTCTTTATCGCTCGTTCAGGTACTGTTCTATGCGTACTGGACATTAGCTTTCCATACAATTGGAATATTTTTTTTCTTTACATGCTTTATTATGTGATCCTCTTGTCATTTAGCTAAAATCGCGTTATTTATCAGTGATCATATGTAGAATAGGATAAGTTCTTCCATTTTGATGCAGTATTTTGGTATGTTGTTTCTTAAAATTTGTTTCAGCTCATTTTGGATTGAGCTAATGTACCAGTTGTGTTATCCTAATGATCAATGATCTGATTAAGTATTGGAATTTGTGATTGATACACTTTGCAGAAGTTGACAATTGAGAGCTTTCTTGTTTGGCAGTCAAGTTTTCTGGATCACGCATATTGAGCATGGGAGTTGTGGCTGTTTCTTCTGCTGCGCAAACTCCCGTGAGATTGAACGCAAGGTGTTCGACTCGTGCCTCTTCACCGAAAAGGCGAGTAATGATATTATCATTCAAAGACGATAGAAGTAAAAATACATCTCTGAAATGGAAA